>NW_020884892.1:6554925-6667372 GCF_003945725.1 Corapipo altera
CCGCCCGCCCGCCCCCGGCCGCGCCGCCGCGCGCGCTCCGCGCTCCCGCCGCGGGAGGGCGCGCTGGGAGGGGGCGGCCTCGCTCCCCCGGCTCCGCTCCCGGGGCTGCGGAGAGATCTGCGGCCCCGCTTTTACCCCCCGCCTCTGCTGGGCGGGCGGGAAGGAGGGAGGGAGCTGCGATGTCGCGCTCCACGGCCCTTTTTTTTATTTATTTTACTATTTTTTTTCCTTTTACTACGAGCTGCGCACGGAGATGTCGGAAGTAAACATAGTAAAAAAAAAAAAAAAATTACTAGCAGGGATTAAAGGCAGCTCCTCGCCGCTCTCCTCCTCCCGCAGGCGTTCCGGGCAAGGGAGAGCGCGGTGTTCCCCGCTGGCGGCGGAGCGGGAAGGGGCTTCACCAGCCCCTTGCCCCACTGGGCTCGCCTCTGGGCGAGCTGGTCCCGCAGCGCAGAGTGGTGGCCGAGGGGCGGCGTGGGAGGCGCGGGCTCCCAGCACAAAGGAGTGTATCTAGCCCGGGCACCCCCCGCCCCGGTCGCCGCTTGATTATCCCGCCTCTGCCGGCGTCTGCAGAGGATTAAACCAGGAGAGGGCGGAGGCAGAGCCCCACGGGGGTCACCTTGCAGCCACTCTCCCTTTAGCGGTCCCCGCGTGTGCCCCCGCCCCGGCTTGTGCCGCCCCCGCTCTGACCGCCTCCCCCGCCCCGGGGTGATCTCCCCTCGTCTCGGCCATCCCCGAGGGGCGCGGAGCTGCTGCGGCTGCCAAGGCCCGACGGGAAGCCCCCTCCTTTCCTACTCCCCATCGCGGGGGGCCCCGCTGGAACCCCGGCCCCGACGAGGCTTTAGCTGCCGGCGACTCTCCCGGGCGGACCCCCTCCCGCATCTTCCGCACCTGCGGTTCCCCTCCGCCCCCCGGGGCAGCCGCCAGCCTCCGGCGAGCTACGCCCCGCGCATCCTGCGCTGGCCTCTGCATTCGATGGAGATAGTGGGGGACACCCCGGTGTGCCCCCCCAAATGCTTCCGGGCGGCTGTCCCGTCCGCACCGCGGGCACCCCGCTGGGATGTTCTATGCCTATATGTATACTTATTGCCCTCTCCAGGTTTTTGCTCAGCACCCACGAGCACAAGCCCTGCGGGGGGAGTGGGGGGGGGAGTGATGGGGAGAGCGGGGCCGCCCCTCGAGGCGGGAGGACCCCCCATTCCTCCCCCGTTCCTCCCCCGCCGGCGCTGGGGGCGGCCCCGGGTTCCCACGGCCGCGGAGCCGCTACCGCGGGGACATCGCGCCCCCTCCCGGCCGCAGCTCCCGCCGCGGCACCTGCGGACACCGCGACCCCCAAACCCACGCACCCTGGGCTACAGCACGCCCCTCTCCCCACTCCTCAAGAAAAAAATACCCCTTTCCTTTTTTTCCCCCTCTTCATTTTTTTTCCCCCAGGCTATTTGCAGAGCAGCGTTTTGTAGAGTATCTGCAAACGGCACAAAAGTATCTACGTGGAGCAGAGGGACACGAGAAAACTCGGGCCATCTTCTGTCAGGTGTCCCGTTGATAAAGGCGGGACAGTTTTATACAGACGGCATGATAAAACAACCAAGAGCCGTGGTATAGATGCTTCACCTGCTGACTAGGTAGGACCATAGGTGTAGATGCTTTACCTACTGACATTTTCAGAAGGGGATTTACCCTTGTTCAGAAATCACTTAAAATACATCATGCTATTTTTAAATAATATCCCTCTCTGTCTGTAGCAAACCTTACTGCTGTAAATGGAAATAACATGACTAAAGGCAGGCCTGAACTCAGCCAGAGAGGTGCAAGATCCAAATTAATCTAGTTATAACTAGTGTAAAACGCAATATGGGTACTTTTGGCTATTTAAGAACAGCATCAGAGATGGAGAATTGCCAGGTCCACAATAAATGTCCACAAAATTGTAAAAGCTGTTGAAGTTCAGCTGGAGCTGGTAGTAGTAGAAATATTTTGAAATTACTCCAGTACAGGTAGGCTTGAAAATCATGATTGCAATATAATCATAGGCAGAGCAATTAACTGTAATATCACAGAAGGTTATGACTCAAAGTGAAGAATAAGTAACACTAGCAGATGGACTCTTTAAATACCCTCTGTTCACATGAATGGAAAAACAGAAAAGGAAGATTGGGAGAAATGCACTCCTGAAACAATACAGCCTTCAGAGGAAACAGTCTTTAAAATATTCTACAGGATTTCTTCAGGCCTGATGCAGACTGTGAGTTTGCTTTTTGTTGAGGTGCCAACTCTGAGGTGCACCAGCGTGGCTCTTACGTGGCAGTTTCAGTGTAGATGATTCTGATTTCTTATGTTCAACCCCAGCTGAAAAAGAAGTGAGACAAGGTGTGAAATTAGTAAGTATCAATCTGCAGTAAAAAGGCCATTTTGACAAAATAGCTGTTACACAGAAAGAATAAATGCAGAAGTATAATGTTAAGGAAACAGCAGAGTCAACGTGGTTGTTTTGACATGAAGGGGTTTAGTGATCAATAAGAAATGGGAGGGGACTGAGCTGGGAGCCTGGGTGGAATTTACGTGTGATGGCAGAGTGGGAACCCATGAGAAGCAGAAACGAAAGTAAAACCTGAGAGAGAAGTGATGATGGCGGGAAGAGCTCTCACACCTCTCTGTCTGGAAACCCCTGAGACATATCGTAATGCACTGTGTGCCTGTGCCACCTACTTCGTGTTTTGTTTTCAGGAAACATCTGCAATTTCTTTTTCAGATGACAATAAGCTGTCTAATAGATGTGGGGTCACCATGAACTCTATACTGCATCGAGCTCTGGGGCTCCCAACATAAGGAGGACATGGACCTGCCGGAGTGAGTCCAGAGGAGGCCACACAGATAATCAGAGGGCTGGAGAACCTCTCCTATGAGGAAAGGCTGAGACAGCCTGGAGAAAGGAAGGCTATGGGGAGATCTTAGAGCACCTTCCAGTACCTAACAGGGGCCTAAAAGAAAGCAAGTGAGGGACTTTTAACTAGGTCATGTAATGGTAAGATGAGGGGAAATGGCTTTAAAGTGAGAGTAGGTTTAGATTAGAGACCAGGAAGAAATTCTTCACTCTGAAAGTGGTGAACAGGTGCCCAGAGAAGTTGTAACTCCCTCATCCCTTGAAGTGTTCAAGGCCAGGTTAGATGGGGTTTTGAGAAACCTGGTCCAGTGGAAAGTGTCTCTACCCATAGGAGGAGGATTGGAAATATGTGACCTTTAGGGTCTCTTCCAACCCAAACTATTCTGTGATTCTGTGAACTCATAGCTGTCTTCAGAAATTTCTGCTGAAACTTTCACTTGACCTCTCTGTGGCTTTACAGGTTCCTGGCCTTCCACCAGTGAGAAACGGGAAAGCACTAACTAGATATTAATTAGTCCCAGACAGTCCTAACTACTTGAATGAGTGATATACCCAAACAAATGTGGTCAGTGCAGTCAGAGCCATGAAAATAGGTTAGGGCACCTTTGCATAGCTGATAGCACCTGTGAATTATGTCTCCACTGCTACCCCAAAGGCACCAGTCCAAAAAGCAGAGCCAAGAAGAATCAGATTTACCTTATTACTATAAAAGCCAGAAAAGAAATGTGTTACTTTTTCATCTCTTTTAGCAGCTGTAATTTCTTTAACAATAGGAGGTGAGATATGTGTAGGCAGAGACTGACAGTGTTTCTGCAAGCTGCACAGCACTGACTAAATTAATAACATCTTGCTACCCCCCTCTTCCAGTCTCAGAAAGACTCATCTACTGTGCTAACAAGTACCTTCTCAGTGGACTTCCCCAACACAGAAGAGAAATGCAGACGTCTGGGAGGGCCACTGTCCTTGTCTGTTTGCTGTGGTGAAAAACAGAGTCTGAAATATACCTCTTGTCGAAGATGGAGAGGACCCGGCACCAGCACAGTTTCCATCCAGCTAGCTCAGTATGGCAGCCCCAGCCATAGTCTTTAGAATGCTCATAAAATGTGCAGAAGAAATCAGCAGTTTTTATAGATGATGTGTTATCAGTAAGTATGAGCGAGAGAATGACAGCAGTATCACAAAATAGGAATAGACAAACTAAACTAAACTAAAATGTGCTAGTTTTAAACAAGGGGTAGCACATATCAAATACGAAAGTCTTGTCTGCTGTTAGAAGCCAAGGCTGTTTTCATCCTTGCCTTGTGGATGTCCATCTTCAGGTAGTGATGTCATGGGGTCACTGAAAGTGGCATCTGGTGTAATTTATTTATTTGACTCTCCCTCATCCTCTCAGCTATGTGCCCAAGAGTGTGTGGAGCAAACATAGCAGCTTCTTCCTCTGCACCATGCCAACCTGTGGTCCTCGCTATGGAAAAATTCAGGCCATTTATTCCCAACAGGAAAAGGGAAACACACCGAAGGAATTAGATGAAAACTGAATGGGGAGAAGGCTATTATGATATGTTAAATTGCTCTCCCCAGAACTGCAGTGAGTACCACATCCCTCACAGAAACCCATGGAAACTCCATAAAAGTAAGTTTTGTCATCAAGAGGATCAGGAGAGAGCCTGAACTGATCCTTTGGCTTGAGCAAAACACAGAAGATTCAAAATGATTCTTCCCTGAACCCAGAGTTAGGACTTCTCTTTCATTCTTTCATTTATAAAACCAAACATTTTACGTGTTAATTTTTCAATCTGACAGTGCATATGAAATAGGACTTTTTTATTATTTGCTAAAACCAAATATTTCAGGTGTTGATTTTTTTAATCCAACTGCATGTGGAAGCAAATCTTGAGTGAAACATAACCATTAGCCATTTTTAAAGGTGATCTGGCATTAGACACATGTGTTGGTATATATTTGTCCTGCTTTTCCTGTTCTCTAGGATCATGAAATTGAAGAAGACATCAGGTTGAAAGACAGTAATGTAACTAACATTTTTGAACACAGAGAATAAAATCCTTTACACCTGCTTTGGTCTTTTCATAGTGTGCAGCCTTTACCTTTATTGCTTCAGGGTAAAATTACTACAGTTGTTAATTTAATTTTGTTTAGAGACAGTAAGAATTTGCAATTTTTTCAAACCATCACAGTTCCTTTGGTATTAAATTTTAGTTTGTTTTCAAACAGGGCAGACCTTGTTTAGTTTATTCTTAACTATATAAAATAAAACTATTCAGCTGTGTATACAACTAACTTAAAAACTCAAACCAGCAATCTTTTTTTTTGCTAGCTATTTTTGCTGCTTAAACACACTACCTGTAAAGTAATCTAAGTCCCATTGAAGCAAGGCCAAAACACAAGTAGAGTTTGAATTAACCCTTCCTACACAAATTAACACCTTTTGTCATGGATAACTGGAAAGGACCTAGCTAACACAAGTAGTTTTGGTATTCCTTGGTAAAAGAGAGTTTAGTCTAGCTGTGGATTAAGGGCAAATTAATCCTGATTTAAGTATGTGATGAATGAGAAGATCTTCAAGGCACTTGTGAAAGATAAACAGTTATTTTTGAAAGCCTGGATAATTTGAATTTCTCTTCAAAAAGAAAAAGAGGAGTCGTTTCAGAACAACCAGCCCCAAAGGCCAGTCATACTTCCCCATGGCCTCTGCATTCTCTGAATTGTATGCTGAACTTAAAAGATTATCAAGACATCCCATCTCTGCTTGATTAAGTCCTCTCTAAAGCATTAAGGTCATTTGCAACTACTTAATGATCCTTTTAGGTACCAATATTGTCAAGCCTTGGTCTTTAAAGCAGTAATGGGATCAGAGCCTCTCCCATTGCGTTGCCCTTCAGTGTTGTCAGGCAAGAGTTTCTGAGTGATGCTCCCTTGCACAGGACTCAATATAGAATCATAGAATCAGCTGGGTTGGAAGGGACCTCCGAGATCATCAAGTCCAACCCTTGATCCAACACCACTCTGGTTACTAGACCATGGCACTAAGTGCCACATCCAGTCTTTTATTAAAAATCTCCAGGAATGGAGAATACACTACTTCCCTGGGTAGCCCATTCCAATATCTGACCACTCTCTCTGTAAAGAAATTCTTTCTAATTCTAATCTAACCTAAACCTCCCCTGGCACAACTTGAGACCATGCCCTCTTGTCTTGCTGATAGCTGCCTGGGAAAAGAGACCAACCCCCACCTGGGTACAACCTCCTTTCAGGTAGTTGTAGAGAGTGAGGAGGTCTCCCCTGAGCCTCCTCTTCTCCAGGCTGAACAGCCCCAGCTCCCTCAGCCTCTCCTCATAGGACTTGTGCTTGAGACCCTTCACCAGCCTAGTTGCCCTCCTCTGGACCTGCTCCAGCACGTCAATATCCTTCCTGAACTGAGGGGCCCAGAACTGCACACAGTACTCCAGGTGTGGCCTCACCAGTACTGAGTACAGGGGAAGAATCACTTCCTTGGACCTGTTGGCCACACTGTTCCTGATCCAGGCCAGGATCCCATTGGCCTTCTTGGCCACCTGGGCACACTGCTGGCTCCTGTTCAGCTTCTTGTCAATCCAGATTCCCAGGTCCCTTTCTGCCTGGCTGCTCTCCAGCCACTCTGTGCCCAGCCTGTAGCGCTGCAGGGGGTTGTTGTGGCCAAAGTGGAAGACCCGGCACTTGGCCTTGTTGAACCTCATCCCATTGGAATCAGCCCAACTCTCTAACCTATCCAGGTCCCTCTGTAGAGCCCTCCTGCCTTCTGGCTGATTGACACTCTCCCCCAGCTTGGTGTCATCTGCAAATTTGCTGATGATGGACTCAATCCCCTCATCTAAATCATCAACAAAGATATTAAACAGAACTGGACCCAACACTGATCCCTGGGGGACACCACTAGTGACTGACTGCCAACTGGATGCAGCACCGTTCACCACCACTCTCTGGGCCCGGCCCTCCAGCCAGTTCCTAACCCAGCACAGATTGCCCCTGTCCAAGCCGTGGGCTGCCGGCTTTTTCAGGAGAATGCTGTGGGAGACGGTGTCAAAGGCCTTGCTGAAGTCCAGGTAGACTCATCCACAGCCTTCCCCTCATCCACCAGCCAGGTCACTTGATCATAAAAGGAGATCAGGTTGGTCAGACAGGACCTGCCCTTCCTAAACCCGTGCTGTTTATGTGAGGTGTGAGGCAGCAGGAGTGAGTCTTTGTGCCTACCTATGCGTGTGAAGCCACCTCCATCTTGCACCTGCAAGCGTAGAGGGAGTTCCCCTCCACTCAGTGCAACATTGCAGCTGGAGAGGAGGGAAGGATTGGAAGTTATCCTGCAAGTTTCTTTCTAATGCTCAATAAAAATAAACAACCCCTCCTGTAGCAACTTCCTTGCAGGTTTGGTACGAACACGGACCTTGCTGTCGTTCCTACCACACATCCTGTGGAGGCACAGCTTCAGAAACATCTGAGTGCATCAGATATTATCTGGAGGAAGGAATGTGTCGGCTTACAGTAATGTTGGAAACTATTGAAACTATTGTCAGCTGGGCCATTCTTATAGCTATCTCTTGTCTCTTTAAGAATTAATATCCAACAATCCTGTCCCATCTGCAAACAGGAGAGAGTATAAGATCCTTCCAGGAATCATTCAGCTGGTTGCTTTAGAGATGAGGTATCTGAGTGCTATCAAATTAACAGGTTCAGCCACAGGAACACATTCTGGGAAAGTAAATAGCCCTGTAGAGGGAGAATGTCTGAAAAAGTAGATATGCGTAAGCTTTGGAAAACACTGGAGAATGTGTGGGCTTTGGAAAACACTGCAAATTGGAGGTATTGCTGGTCTTGTTGCAGCTCTTTGGTGGTTGTATCTGATTTTTTGTGTAGGTGGAAAGGTGTATGCTATCTACTCATCTGAACCAATGCAAAGGCCGCAGCTCTGCTTGAAGCTTCTAGTGAAAATCACCTGAGCTCCCTTTTCTGTCTCCTTGTTGAGCAAGCTCAGATGCACTCCCAGGTTTTGCTTGTCTTGCTCAGCAGGGGAAATGATTTTCTTGTCACCCACCCTTATATTGATCTTGGAGGTCCTGTTTATGTCCTTATGTGAGAGAGGAAGATGAGCTTGTAGCCAGGAGCTTGAAGGTATTTACAATAAATATTCCTGACTCTAGGTGTCTGTCCTCCATGAGTTTCTGCTATCAACTCGTGTTTTCTTGGGGCTGGTTTATGGAAGAGAGCAATCATGTTTAAAAATTATGTTGGTGAATGAGCATACTTGGCCTCTGTAGTCAAGGGCAAATCCTTTTCAGTGCTATCCCAGTGAACTTAATTTTCCATCCACATTCAACCAAAATGATACTGACTCCAGCACTGAGAACTCTGCTCAAGTCAATGTGGTGCTGAGACACCTTTCTCGCAAGTATCACTCTGTGCAAAGCCCTTCAGAGTAGCCGCTCAGTGCACAGAGCACATCAGCAGGGAACACACCGTCAGACTGGGTCCTAAAAAGGCATCAGATGGTTTCTAACTCTTCACACCTAAAAACCTTTCTGTGCATTCATCTGCAATCTTCTAATAAAGTTATGTGGCTGATAACTCTAACTTCTCTCTAGCTTTATTATGCTGTGCACTTAATTCTGAATCAATTTGGGCGTATATAGCCAGGTACAGCAGAAGTGTTACTTTGGCTAGATCAAAGCTTGTGCTTTCCCAGGTTTCTGGGTCCCAGTTGTCTCAGGTCAGGCACCAGGTGTAAGGGACAGCACTGGGAAATGTGGGTTAAGCCATCAGTGATGGTCATGTCAACAGGCTTTGGTCGTGCAACGTTAAAGCTCTGTGTTCCTCTGAGCTCTTTGTATGACTGTTTTAGCATCGTTTTGGTTACTTTCGGTGTAGTTTAGTTCAGTTTTCCAGCAATCAGAGTAAATTCAGAACTGTTTAACAGCACTCAGACTAGACGTCTTGGGGAGATGAAGCTTTCTTATCTGTGGCTGCTGCTGCTACATTTTGAAACGAGCATAAGAGAGGCAAGAGCATAACAGAGGCAAATGTGTCCATGAACATTTGCTACCAGTATGGATTTAAAAGCAAAATGCAGTCAGAAAGGCTACCGAAAAACTACTTCACTTGGCTGATAACTCAATTTGTTGATAAGAAAGAGGGAGTGTTTTGTCTCTCTCTATCAGATAAGCGACTTATCACTCCCTGCACTGTTGATGATGAACATGTTCATCTGGCAGATAGTGGCAATAAAGCTGCATCTCCCCTTTGCGCTGCAAGACATATGCTTCATCAAATGAAATTAAGGGAAATGGATTTAAATAACTTTTTGGTAAATGCTTTTAAAATCAATTTATAATTAACCTGTGGAACCTCCTGCTGCATTTTATTAGGAAGGGAAACATCATACTTGAAAATCAATGTTTCATGTGAGCAATAATATGGGGAAATAAAAAGCATAAAAAGAGGGGAGAAAGGACATCACTGCTATGCAACAATATTGTCCAATTAATGAGGTGGGCTGTAACTGAAAGTGTGAGGTTCAATTTTCTTCCTACACTATCCAAGTGTAGATTGTTGTTAGGTATATGTGCATTTCTAATCTGGTTGGCACTTTTTTCGTTTTGCGCACACGGACCCACACAGCACTGGGGCCCATCTTTACCAGGAGAGCAAGCATGCAGGGTGGAGGGATCACCTGTCAGAGCTCTTCTCTGAGATGTTTAAAGCACAGGAGGACCCTAAATGCACATGTGCTTATATCTGTGTTTTGTTGCCCAGGCTGGGGAGGCCTCATCAAGAAGATCAGGATGTATTGCAGCATTGCAGATTAACCACATCGTGGCTGGTGCAGAGCCAGGCTGTCATACAGAATCCCAGTGTGGATGCAGAGCCAGGAGTGCCATTGATTTCCAGTGCTGAGGGAGGTGAGGATAGAGAAAGCCTTTATCTGTTGGTGTTCGCCAATGCAAATCAGTGCAGTGGGTTGTACCCACACATCTGCATTGATCCACTCCTCAAGATTATGTCTAAGCTGCAGGAGACTTGTGCATTAGTCCAGGCTTTGACCTTGTAGGAGGAATACTGTTTCACTGGACCTGTTTCTGCTTGCCTTAATTTTGTGCATGGCAGAAACTGGGCTAAATCTCCAAAAATGTCTGTGCACTGTGCACTGATGTGCAAATCTAAGGGACTGCTGAGATCATCCAGCGTATCAAACCCAGCTACCAGGGATTGTATTCACAACCCCTAGTGTGAAACTCCCACAAATTGATTCAGCCTTGTTACTGATTGGTTCCTCTGCAGGTTAGTTTCGTTTTATTTTCTTACTTCAGAAGGTTCTTGGTGTTGCCCAAGTCCAGTCCTTCCTCCTACTGACATTCAGACTGTCCCTTTCTAAAATGGGAGCGTTGCAGAGGATTGCAATTATGACTGCGGTGGCGAGAAAAGCTTTGATCAGAAATGGGCCTGATGAGAAGTGTGCTGAGGGATTAATGTAGAACTGACTTCATCAGCAACTGAGAGCTTTGTGGAGGAGGAATTTAGGTGCTTCTTACAGCCTCAACAATGCAAAGCAGCCATCATCAACAAGGTGTTCCCCAGAGGATGCTAATCACTCTCCTCCCTCTTGATCAGGAGTTAAGAATGTCTCTCTTCTTTCTACTTATCACCTAATCAGAGATGCCAGAGGTATTTCTTAGAAGATAAGAACATTATTTACACCCAGTCTTAGGGCTTATCTGCAGATCCAAACTGTAGTGTCCAAAGGATCTAGTATAACCCTCCTGAACCAGTAGAGCTCTAGTCTAGTTCTACTGTAGATGTACCCTCCTGTTAGTGTCATGGGAAAGGGCAATAAGAGATGCATCTCTCTTTTGGTAAGAACAGAGATAAAAAATAAGGATATGTACTTTAGGATCATTTAGCTCTGCTCCTAACTAAGGACTGTACATTTTTTCTTTTTTTCTTTTTTTTTCTTTTTTTTTTTTTTAATGGACGATAAAAAAAAAATATGCACATTAGAGTTGAGACTATTGTGTGCTTCAGAACATCAAGTTCTGTCTGCATATGTGATGAGGTTAGGTACATTTGCCAGCCCCCACAGACAAAGCGCTAATACCTACAGCTACTATGTTTTTAGTGCTCTGATATTTAACCAGAAGGTATCTCTGCCTTCAGCTCGTGTTCTTCTCAGCTTCCCTTGTTATTCTCCCTCCCAAACACACAGAGAATGATATTATGTCTATGGAGCCAAAGGCTGTGTGTGTGCATGCTGTGGAATTTAGTCATGATATTGCTATTTGGAAGGTGCAAGGTCATCCTTGCAGCCTTACTTTTACATGCTTGGTCATTTTCTCCTGCACTGCTGGTAATGTGAGAGTTGTTATACCCCCTCCCTCAGAGCCCCAGAAGCTGTATCTGCTAAACACTGAGTAGATGGGATTCTTGAGGAGCCCTGAAATGGGAAATCGCCTGGATTATTTCGTGTGATGAAGATTCCCAACTACCCTTAGCTTTTCTGTACATGGAAAATTGAAGAATGCATTTGTAGGTCACTCAATTAAAATGATACAGCATATGGAGTGCAGGTGTGTTACATGTCTGCAATATTATGATTAGGACAGATACTGAGCAGCTTTAAACCAGAAAACCTCAGTACCTGGAGTCCCAAAACAGCTCAGAGCTTAGCCAAAATTCACTTACCTCACTTTGTCCATACAGGTTTTACAGCCTCTTCTGAGTTCAGCAATTGGTGGGTAAAGACCTGTACCATAAGCTGGGTGGCCTTGTGATGTCTCAGGTATGTCAGTGCGTCACTGCATTGCTGTGTGCAGTGCAGACCTACTCCTACCGCCAAATGTGTCAGTGCTGCTGAAAACCTAAGGGAAGGAACTGGGGCAAGAAGAGAGGTGGTCCTCTATAGGTGGGGGCTGGTAGTTTGAGTAACTTCTGTCCCTGGCACAGTGCTACCTCTGGTAGTTATCCTTAGCAGAACCATTTGCTTGGCAGTGTTGATTGTTAGTTACAGGTTTCCTTACGCCATCAAGGAGGGGCAGGGAGCAGTGTTTTGGTGGCCACAAAAAACCCTGGGAGAGGGCAGTGGTGAGGACAGATTTCTCAGTGTCCCTTCCCGACTTTGGGAACCTCAGGACCCCTTTACACCTTCATAACCACAGACTTTAGCAAACACACTTGTCTCCCAAGCATTGAAGAGCATAGGAGAGACTGCACCATGGAAGTTTAGATCTCAGCTTGCCTCCCAGTACCTTGCTGGTGAGATGGGTCATCAGAGAAGAGCAAAAGAGATATTCTTGTCTCTGCAGCCACCTCTCCTTGACCTTGCAGCTATTTCAGAGCCTGTGGTATCAGAGTAACTATCTTGCTGCAAACTTAGACTTATCTATCACACATGTACATGAAACTTTGTAATAGCTAGCTCATATATTTATTCCTAAAGTGACTACAGAGAGATTTAATGTTGTTTAAGTCATCCACTATCATGGATCCCTTTTTGTTACGTTCTTGCCTGAAGGCAAAGACTTTGGTTAAGCTAGAAATGCTGGTAGTTTCTGAACAGCTTCAGTAACTGGACCAAATGACTGTTTGGTGGCTTAGAGTTGGGAAAGCAGGGGAAGAAGAATCACAGTGACTGTATATTCAAGCAGAAGAGGGAATTCTGTGGTGGGGAGTCACTGCTATGCTCTTGCTTTTAGTTGCTACATGAGGAAGGGGTGACTCTTCACCAGGCTCTGGTGCTAACTCAGCTCCTCCGAACATCAGGCAAGCCCTGATGCAAACTTTGTGGCTTAGCCCCACGTTAATACATTCCCAAATGCTAATTAAGAGTAGTGAATGAAGAGAGAAATGCAGGTTAATGTAGACACTGGCAGTTTTCAAACTGCCTGCCAAATGAAAGCTTTGGAGGTGACGTGTAAGGAGAGGCCAGCGAGCTGGAGGGTTTGGGCTGGTGTAGATACTACTTCCTGTGGAGGGAAGATAAAAAAATGTTGCAGGGTGCCAGTATCCGAAGAGGAGTGGGAAGGGGAAAGTCTGGGACATGGGAATGATTTGAGATTCTTCCTGAGGACAAGCGTTGGTGTCCCTCATAACCTTAGGCAGAGCCTGCTGGAAATAAGATGGAAGTACAGGTAGCTGGGACCTCAGAGATATGCCTGGAGGTGCTTGCAAGCTCTGAAAGAACAATGATGTCATTGTGGGTTCCACTTTTGATGGGGAACTAGAGAGGTTCTTAAATTCCCAATCTCTATGCTAGATTTCCTCTCCCTGAGTACTCCGTTTTTTAAAGCAAGCTTTGTAGACAAAGCTGCATTTCACTTTCATCTACAATCTCCTGATATGGAGACCAAAAAGGTGGTAGGAGAAGAGCTTTCACTCAGTAATGGGCCACTGTGTGAGTCCTGCAGTTGGAGTAATGCAGGATTGACTTCAACAAGTAGGTGAGGGATTTTTGCTCAGCAGAGAGTCAAGAGCTCTGTAAGCTAAAAGCCAGCAGTTTTCAATTCAGCAGGACTGCCCTGTTGTTACTGAGAAATCGTAACATCAGATTCATGGCACCAAAATGGCAATTACTCTCTATGGGGTTGCCTGTCTCCTCCATTCCTCTTTCTACTGGCTTTTTTGGTGGATTGAGATCTATGAGTAGAAGATTGTAGCACAATAAAGCAGGGTAAATGACAGATTTTTGGGAGAAGGAAAGAACATGAGGCAACATTAGTATAAAAGAAGGAAGAAAAGCAGGTGAACTTCAGTTTAAAATATTTACAGTAAAGCTGTTGACTTGGAATTTTCTCACAAATTCCTTCCTCAAACCAGGCTTCTTGAGGGATTTGCTAAAGCTCACAAGCCTTAGGGACAGGTCTGTCACGTTTCATAAGTTTTTACAGGCTTGTCTTCAGCAACTCTGGTGCAATTTTCAGATAGTTGCAACATTTTCTGGACCAAATGCGAAGGCCTTAATGTCCCACCAAGTATCTGCTTGTCTTCTTGCTATCTTGGCTCCCACAGCACAGATATGTGAAATTGTGTTTCAGAAGTCGGAGAAGGGATTGTATAGATTGCAAATGGACCAAACTGATTCTTTCATCTCTTAGCATGAAGGTAAGAGATTTGGGAATCTTTTTCCCCTGTCCTTTTTTTATGAGTTGAATCACAGAAAATTCACATCAGAAGAATGTACTGTGAAGGGACTGCCCAAGTTAATCTAGCATTCCCCAAACCTCTGTCTTTCCACACAGGTACTCCCGTCTTGGCTTTTGAGAGTGAGGGTTGAAGTTTCTCAATGCTCAGTTGCTTCTACTCTTAATTCCCTTTATGGTTTCTCATAGAATTATAGAATGGTTTGGGTTGGAAGGGACCTTAAAGATCATCTAGTTCCAACCCCTCTGCCATGGGCAGAGAGGCTACCCATTTGAACAGGTTGTCCAGGGCCCCATCCAACCTGACCTTGAGGGATGGGGCATCCACAACTTCTTAGGACAACCTGTTCCAGTGCCTAACCACCTCACATCTGCCTCAAGGGTAACAGCATCAGACGAAGCTTGTCACCAGGTGATGGGTCAGTTATTTCCATATTTCAATCTAAATTTCTTCTGAGGTCAGCATATTCCCATATCAACTTATCCTTTATATTCCTTGCTATCCCTTCTTTCCTCCTCCCAAGCGACATGGATACCGAAAGCTCTTCTAAGCATTTATGGTATCATAAATGCATGTAATCATGAATATGAACAAAGGTAATGTGCTGCTTGGAATATGTAGAGGTGATGTTCTAAATGTTTCCTTGCTTGATCAGATCTGGAACAAATGCAGCAGGGGAGCAATCTGAGTTCAGAAGGAGATGAAGCACCACTGAGTTTAGGAATAGTTCATGCTCATCTTGGAGTGGCAACCTGGTGTTGGGTCTGCAGGCAGAGGAGGAAAACTAAGATTTGCATCGGTTCCATTTTACCTCAAGTGGAATCAGGAATCAAAGCTACAGTAAAGTTTTTTTGACTGATTCCAACCAAGAAAACAGCCAAGGTCAGCAAACTCTTGCTCCTAGTTTTGCGGGGAGGAGAGTCAATCTGTCCATTTGCCTTGGGCTCTGCAGGCAGCCATCTGCCTTGATAACTGAGCTGTGAAAAGCATGGTCTCTGAAGGATGGAAGCAGAAGCCAAAAAGGAGCTGGGACCCATATCTCACACCCATAGCACTCCGTACAGGGTGGCTGTCAACACTGAGCAGGTGATGGGTGCCATCTGAGTGCCACCAGGGCACAGCCATCCCAGCAGTGCAGCAACTGGACCTCACAGCACTGCTTTAGCCATCACAGAAGACTCAGTTTGGGTTGTGTTTGGGCCTGGCCTCCACAGCAAACTGGCACTAAGCAAGCAAGACCATAGCACAATTTCTGGTTAGCTTTGGAGGTAGAGAAAGTGCATCTTCTCAGCAGAGGACCTGTGCTGTGCTTGGCTTGCTAAGCAGAATTGTCCTTATCACTATGTTGTCACTCATCTGTGTCAAAGGGAGCCCAATTTATGTTTCCCCTGCAGATACGACTATAGTAGATATGTTATAAACATGATAATTCATGGGGATATGGACCATACAGACCTGGTAAATTGTGAGGACACATGGGACGTACATCTGACATATACTTTCTGTACTTGAGTGCAAATCTCAATAATTCCTCAAAAATGGCTCAGTATCATCATTAAACTCTGTTCATTAGCTGGTCAGTCTTAAGGAAATTTTTTTAAAGGTAAACTTACCTGTAATGATGTTTTTAACAGAGGATACTCATTACTTAGCACAGACCTGAAATGTAATGAGCTGGTTTACAGTTCAGTTGTGTTTTATTAAAATAATATTTGCAGTTTCTACACTAAGAGCAGATGTGAATCTTTTAATCTAGAGTGAATCTTTAGGAAGTTCACTGATATTATTAGCTTACTCCAATTTTGCATGAAATCAGGATACAAGCTGGGATGAAAGATATGGGAATTAGTTTTTTTTTTAATATGGTGCATTATACCATTACCATTAATACCAATGTTTTAGATTGTGAAGTATAACTATAATTTATCTCAAGAATCTCACCTTTTTTTTCTCCATAGAAACTGGAATGTTTGTGCTGAATTTGAATCCCCTCCCAAATGACATAAACAAAACCAAGACAGAATAGGAAGTTATGCCTATATAATTATATCCATTTGCACTCCTGTATGAAGTTACAGGGAAAATGCTTTCTCAAGTAGGTTGCTTAATTTTAGAACAATTAGTAACAGCTATATCACTATTTTTTTCTGGGTATTCTCTGAGGGTCTTTAACACATAATACACACACACACACACACACACAAAAAGGAGAAATATGTTTTAGCTGAGAAAATATTAAAAAATTAAAACATATTAACACTTGTGTCACACACGAATTGGATGGTCTAAGAAGGTTATGAACTCTACATAAAACCAACATTATGTTTTTATATGTATATGTATAATTTTCCCAGTCATTTTCAATCTGTGAAGAAATACAGTAAAAATGTGAAAAATGAGAGAAGAGATGGTGAGGTTGAGTGGGGGATGACAAAAGGGGTTTGTGAGAGGCTGCATTTGTACCACGCTGGATTTCTGAGAAATCTTTTTCTCAGGGCTGCAGAACCCACTGAACATTTGGAGGTCATGTTCTCACCTGAGTGCCCAATTTGTGCTGCCCTGCTGCCCGGGAGCACCTGCCTTGTCTGTGGGGAAAGCCTGCTGTGCAAACCTAAACTGCTGGAGCTCGTCACTGCAATCCCAGTGGTAGATGATCATGGCCTGGGAATGTGCAGGAATGGCGTCATCAACACAGGCACAGAGGATGCTATCTCAGCAAATTCCTCCCAGTCTCTACTGTGGACTTCTGCAGGCACACCAGCATCTGCTGAGGCCTGCAGAAGGGGCACTCTCACTGTCACAGCTTTTCTGGCAGAAATCCTTTACACTGCTGCTATTTATAGAAAAAAGAAAATTGCACTTTTGGTAGCATAACTTTTCCCACAGGGAGTGGTTTTCCTGCAGCAATGCAGGAGTTCCAAGAGTGTTTTATTTGCTGCTGAAAACTACTGATAATCCTGCAGGCTGCAGCACCATAAACACAGACCATGTGAAGCTCCAATCTTTTCTCAGAATAAGGTATTTGTGATATCACTTATTTTACCATTCCTGAACAAAATAAACCACCTAAGCAGAAGCCTGTAGAGCTTTCTCTGTGCTCAGGGCATCTGCTAGCAGAGCTATCTCAGTCCTGGCTCATGCCTCACCACACCTCCTTCCAGCACAGTGCGGCTGAGCAGGTTTGCTGTGCAGGTTTCTAGCATACTGCTGTGTCACCAGCAACTGCCTGGGTAATTTTTAACCTCACACAGGATTGGTTTATCAACTGCAGGTGGCCGAAATAATTATACACACTGCTCTCTATGAAAACTGGGTCAACAGGATAGTACTTCTTTTTATGTTCCGTCAGGCTTCTCTGATTTACACCTAGGGTCAGACTTCAGGGAGAAAGATATTTGAGCTAATGCGAGCAGCCATCACATCTATTCAGGTGATGCCACCTTTCTAAGGCATTTTCTTCCCTCTAATTTTGCATCATAATGTTGGCTGTGATACAATCATTGCTCTTGACAAAAAAAGAATGGAGAGGCCAGGGGAAAAAATATTGATATTTATTTAAAAGGAAGTGTGATAGATAAATGCACACTCTCATTATGTCAGGGCATGGAGAAGCATGGACTTTCAGCACCGCAGCTCTCCAGGCAGAGATCCTAAGGGCCCTAATGTGGTTATGCTGGCAGAACTCACATTTAGGAGCGCATCTTCCTTTGCCCATGGTGTGTGGTTTTTCCCAGACCAGTCCAGTGTGCACTATGCATGTGTGTTCTGCATCTAGGAAAGCTGTAAGGTGATGGAGATAGTTACCTGGTGAGGTTGTGATCATTTCCATCAGGAGGTGGTGGTTGTTGGAGTACTGATCAGTTTTGGGTACTGATGCCTGAGAACCACAGTGACAGCCCAATGGGTCACCAAACCTCAGTATCAGTGACTTTGGAAGAAGAGTAGGGAAGCACTAGAAATAACATACCCCTATAGTGTGTTTCTTTGTAATCTCCACCAGCAAGTTGTTGGCTTCTGCTTTCGTGGTTTCCTTCTGTGTTGAGTGGAATGCTGGGTCCTGATAAGGATCTTGCACCTTTCGAATTCCAGCTAATTTCTTCACCTGACCATCTGTCTCTGTGCTGGCACACAAAGCAGGCCAGGACCTGCTCCAGCCCAGAGGGCGAGAGGCATGGCATGGCTTGTGCTCAGGAAATTAAGCTTTCCTTCTCCACAGAGCAAGATACTCTTCTCTATAAGGCCAAATGGAAGCTGACTTCAAGGCTCTGCTTAGTTTTCTGCTATTCTGGTGTTCACCAATGATGAGAATGAGATCTGAGATGGTTTCACCTTTAAAATATCCATCTGCTGAAGTGCAAGAGACATAACTTCTGTGTTGGGAGACATAACTTCTCTAGACCATTAATTCTTTTACATACTTGCACTATGTCACTCCCTGTTTGCGTAGTCTCTGAAGGAAACAGATGCAATCTCTTCCATCTCTCCCTGTGCTGACGTCTTTCTGTACTGCTCATCACTCTCATCAGCTGTTTCTGAGCTGCCTCTAACCCACAGTTGGAAATTCAAAGCTGGGCCCCTCCCCGTCTGCAGCTTTGATGTCCCTTTCTGCCCCTCCACATCACCTACATCACTCCCTTTGAACACTGGCATAGTGATAAGGTTTACAACATTGCTTCCCGTTAGGATGAGGGCATCCAAAGCCTGCATGTCTGAGGACCATCCGCTGCTTCTGACATGGCATGGGGAAGTATCTTCTAGCAGAAAGACAAAGTTAGGTTGCTTCAGTGTGGAGTTGCCACAGTTTGTGAATCAGAGCCCTCAAATACATGCATAAACATTATTTAAACCCAATATAAAAGTGTCTGATATTTATCAAGCTTCATTTAGTTAGGGATCAAAATTAAATTATTGATTAGTTAGTGAGTTAAGCTGCATCAGTGTCATCCTCTAAAGCAAACAGAAGAATATCTACCTGAAGGGACTAATTCAATTCTCAGTCAACTTCAGAAAACATTTGATTTCATGCCACTGAGGATTATCATAAACCTGAAAGCCACAGGTTTGCATTTAATTTACATCTGAACTGAAATTTTGGGCTTTGAATTCACTGCATAATTAAATTCTACTGAAAGCCAGAGCTTGGATGTTTGGATCTGGAGCATTTTTTTTTTTTTTTTAGGCCATTTAAGAGACAGGAGCCAGCAAGACCTGCTTACTCAGTAGCTTGCAGAAAGTTTTCCAAATCTGGACAGACAAGAGGGGAGCATCAGTAATACCACTGGCAGATTACATTATAACAGTTGATGGAAAAGGCCTTTAGAGGAACAGAATGCAATAGAAATACTGGAACAGAGTGAGAATTGCAGACAAGTGTCTGGGATCTAGTCTTGGAAAATACCCAGTGTTAGCAACTTCACTGGAAAGCTACAGAAGACCATTAGGAGACAATAAATCTCTGTGAAAATGTTGTCTTAATCCTCATAGGTTTAGGAATAATTTATACCAGCAAGCATAGAAGAAATATCAAGAATTTTCTAGAGAGGAAGAAAAACTAATATTGGTATTTCTTTCCTTGATGACTCTATCTTGCTCTTCAACACCACTTCTGTTTAATATAAGCTGCGTATCTGCTGCTACTACTAATTTTAAAATTAATAACTCCTCTTTTTTTTTTTTCAAGAAGTAGGAACTTTTAACTAGTTAGTAGTTGTTGAGATATGTGGACCTTGGAGCCAACTGGAATCTCGCTATTTATGTTATGGTAGAGCCTAGAGATCATAATCAGTCTTCCAGGTGCTGCACAGATAGAGACAGCCTGCTCCAAATAGACTCAAAATAGGTAAAGGGTGGAGGGGGGACAACAAAAAGATAAGGGAAATAGTGTGAGCTCAGGCTGCCAAACAGCTTGGAGGTGGGACTTCGCAGTGGTGTCCTCCATCACCCTGTGCTCCAGAAGGGATTTTCCACTGTTTTTCTGAGTGTTATCTTTGTGGACTTCTAGCTAATTTCTAACTCATGTCACTGACATGGCCAAAACTCAGCCTACAGTCTTTTTTTTTTTTTTTCTTTTGGAGTATATGTGTTGCTCCCCCTCAGAGATACCCACCCATGAAATAGAAATGCTTTCAGAGTTCTCACTCTAATGGCACAGAGAAAGCCACTACAAAAAGATACACTGCTGTTTTCATGCCTCATCCAGCTGCCCTCCATAGCTTTCTGTTTGTGGTCTCCTCTTTTAGTAGACTGCTTTATCACCAAGCAGAGGGTGGGGGCTGGAGCTGGGAAGAAGCACCTAAACAAAGCTGACTGCAAAGCAGAGGTGGGTTGGCTATGGGTGTGGTGACAGGGAATTCTTCCTCCAGAGCCTAACTTTGACCATAAACTCTAGTTCCAGTTAGTAACCTAAATTGCCTCAATTTTGTCCAGCTTCCCCACTTCACTCATATAAAGAGCAATAAAGGAAGACAAGGGTGAAATAACTTCTAAATAAAAGATGAGGTAATTTTGAAGGCACATTAGAGTTTTATGTGTATTATGGCTTTTTATATAAGCCCACTGAGGGCTGAAGCATCTCCAATATGGAGCTGTCACCTGGTATTTTCCACTTTATGGCAGTTTGCATAAAATGTGGATGTCTCTGGTGCAAATTACTCAGAATTCCTTAGTAAATTTCTGGGGTTGGGAGGGAGTTGCATTGATGGAGATGGTTTTGTTGTTGTTGTCTCCTATTTTCCTCTAACCGTGGCCATCCTTTTCAAAGAAAATAGAACTAGAACCATCTTTATGCAAATCAAAGATCTCACTGAGATGAAAGAAGGTGTTGCCCAAGAAATCTGCTGAACTGAATGTATGGGATTGATGTGAGTGAAATTCTGGATGAAATTCAGCAGTTCGTGTTATACTGCTTGGATGATCCTAAACATCTGACCTGAAAATCTGTGAACCATATATAGTGAGATTAATGATGGTATGGATGCTGTAGCAATCCTACAAACATGAACGACTGTTGGTCTAATGCATTACAAGTTTTAGAATATTTTACTCTGGCTGAAAAAAAATAATTCTTTCAGACATTACTGACTACAAAATTTCTAACTTGCCCCTTTTCTCTTTATTTGCTGTCTTGTTTGGTGGATGAGCTGATGTGTTTTTGTTAAAGAAGTGTGTGGAGCCCTGGCACAGGACAGAGACATCAAATGCAGTAGGAGCATGCTGTTAGCTGTGACGGGAACTACTGTGTAGACCAAATTCTGTTTCTGCTCCTCTCTTCTTTCCTGAAGGGCACAAGGGAGAAGAGATTAGCTGTGTCACCTCTGATGGAAATCAATTTGCTCGAAGGGAATCCCTGGAAGGTCTAAAACCTACTTGACTACATTCAGACTTGTCAAGTCTCATGTATTATCTGGGAGAGTCTCTCACTTGCTCACCTCCTGCCTCATCCCAGACACTGGCAGCAGGGTGACCTGACTTCATTCTTGCTGTGGGGCCTCAAGGGCTGTGTAGCTTCCTGGGGAAAGCTACCAGTTGTATCAGGATTAGGAGATGCAGTACTTGGAAACCAGAGTGTGTATATGAGGGTGAGCTCACATCCATAGGAGATTTGGTGGAAGAGACACTGTTCCAATGCTACTTGTGAAACTATCTGACTTCTGAAATCTCACATATGCAGGGTTAGAAAAATCATAAACCCGTAGGTCCTCCAGCACTCTACTCACTCCTGTTTTTTTGTTTTGTTTTGTTTTGTTTTGTTTTGTTTGTTTTGTTTTGTTTTGTTTTTTTGAAGCAGGGTGTGCTGGAGGAAGGAATAAATATTTCTGATCTTGTTGCCCCACAGCTGCCATTAGTTATGGTAAGTTCAGGGACACATGGACTCCAGGTCAAGAAGAAGGCAGTGATTAGCAAATTTCACCCCCCTTTCCCCTCTGGCTTACTTAGACAGTAGAACTCTCCGGAGAAATGGGATTAACTCATAGGTTTGATAAAGAGATCTAATCTTGTTGTAAAGGATCTAAGTAAAGTGAATCCTCCTCTCACTTGGCAAACTATCCCACTGTTTACTCATTCTTACCTCCAGGAAATGGCATCTTGTCTCAAGGTCAAGGTTATCACATTTCCACTCCAGCTACTGGAACCTGTCATGACTGTCTAGGAGACAGGCCGCCCCAAGAGCTGGTTTAGCTCTGTGTTCTGAGATGCCTAGCACTTCAGTTCACTGAAGTGGCCTCTGGATTGGTCTAAGGTGCTCCCTAACTGACAAGAATGGGACAACTGGGAGGAGGCAGGAGATACACCAGCCAGGAGAGAAAGAGAGTTCCTCATTTCTGGAGGCTGGTAGTCATGCTTACAGGAGGTGAAGTGGGTTTACCTCCCCAGTTAGCTCAGTGTGCTCTGCTCTGATGTATCAGTCATCCTTGCTCATTGGTCTCCAAAGGGAAAATTGAAGTGGTTGAAGGGCCTGGATTCTCATCGGAGTGCAACCACAGGGTTTAGGGTTCCCCTAGTTTGTGATGTGACACTGACTCCACTGCTGCACAACTGCTGCCTAACTCCTTTTGGGTTGACTGGTGGCCAGGTCTGCCCAAGGAGCTTTTGCTGGTGTACCAAAGAAACACCAGACAGGACTCCAGGATCTCAGGCAACACTTTGAGACTGACCCAAAGTGTTGTGAGCATGCCCTTATCCCCTCACAGAAATGCTCTTTTTATTCTGCTTGGAGACCTGGCAGAACTGCTCCTGGTAGAGACTTCTTTTATATGGGCTTGTTTTGGCACATAAAAAGTGCATCTACAGAAGGAGGTTTTGAATTGCCAGCTGCAGCCCTTGAGTCAAAACCTCAGGCCTTTTATAGTATGGCCCTCATCCTGGGAAAAGAGTCAAACCTGCTGCCTGTTCTGGCTGAACAAATCCCGGCCAGAGCCATCCAGGTCTCCTGGCCTGCCTTGACCCTGTGCTCCTCAAACCATTATTGCAACAGTGTCAAGGGAAGATTCAGGCCAGCTGTCCGAAAGCAGCCAAAGCAAACGAGGAGGAGGCAACATGTTCTGGGGCCCCAGAGCCAAAACCTCAGCCTGCAGGGAGCCAGACAACGGGGTGCAGGGCGCAAACCATCTCCTAGCGGACCTGGAGCCAGAAGCCAGCTTCACATTGCTGGAATCCAGCCGCAAGGAAGAACTCAGTGGAGGTAAGTCCCTGGAGTCCTCTGCTGAGTAGTTTATTGATGTCTTGGTTAACCACTTGTGGTGTGAGCCAAGTATGTCTGCGAAACTGACTTCTCCAGTGCTGCTGGGGTAAGTACCTGCTGTTGTGAGAATAGGGAAAGAAGGATGAGGGAGAAAGGAAGAGCCATATGTTCCTGCTTGTAATCCAGTTGGTTAGCATGAGAGAGTGAGAGGCAAGTGTGGTGGAGTGACGGTGTTTTGACTGTACATTTGTTGTTGCCATGAAATGAATGTTTTTTTCCAAGTAAAGCACATAGTGCCACTAATGTCTGGAACAGCATAGGAGACATAGAAAAACTCAGTGTCCTCAAATACAAGAAACTTTTCCTTAATTGTGCAGGGTCTTGACTCAAATCCAGCTGAAGATACTTGAGCCAACCCCATCAACATCTCTACTGAAATGTAAGCCTGTTGGTGGTGGCTTTTCATGCATGTGGCTAACAAATTCTCCTCTGCAGCCTTTGCAGTCTGGACCTTGAACTGTCTAAAAGAAATAGTTTTACAGATATAGCTGGCACATATTTGCTTGTGCCTCAATCCTCTGGTTAAAAATTGCTAATGGGTGTGGACAGCCTTGTCATCCTGGATGTTCCTGTCTTCCCTTGGCTCACCTTCACTACTGAATAATCTACAGCCTTTCATCTGTGCAGAAAGGAAATGTTGTGAAACTCTCTGTGCCATCTCCAAGCTGGCTTCTAGTTAATGAAAATGGGAGTGTCTTCGTATTCCTGTGTGTTGACTAAGTAAATCTATAAATGATCCTTTGGTTATCACTGCATTCCTTAATGATTTTGCGTGTGTGTAATTTTTTTTTTTTTTTGCCATTGAAGCATAGGAAATGTTGATACTTAGTAGGGCTAAAAAGAAGACCATGTCCTTGTACTTGTTTTAGTAAATGAATTGATTTTGTGAAAAAAAGAATAGGTATTAGTTAGAACACTACAATGCTCATAATAAGCAAAAAAGTTGCACCAGTCAGTAGATGAACTAAGGATGCAAGTTCAGCATTCAGCTAACTAAAATAATGGATAAATGCAGGTAAAACAATTACCCTCAAGCACCTGCTCTTCAACTAAAAATGTCATTGAAGCTATCAAGGCTTCTCACTGAAGGAGGGAGGTCATTCATGGGCATAGGTAGATTGGACTGAGATGACTAAGATAGTTATTGTTTTTAGCTGTCCTCCTCATTTCTCTCCTGGTGATCATCACCTTGCTGAAATGCTGATGAAGCTGATCTTGAACTACCACGCTGAAAGCCCAAACCAAGGCTTATTTTCACATCCCTTTCTGTAGACTTCAGTGGGTTTGGGTCATTTTGTTGGGCTGCCTCAGTGGCAGTACTGGCAAACTCTGCGAGCAGTAACTGCTCCAGCCATCTCACTTGTGTTTAAGGTATTTATTGATTAATTTTAATTTATAGCAGCTGAAGATATGGTCTTACCCTGTTTGCTTTCTAAAATCATGTGTGGTTCTGATGGGCAAATGCAATTCGGCCAGTAGTGCGGGAGAACCAAATGATTAGATCTGATCTGCAGGTAAATAAATATCCATCAATAACTTGACCTCTGTCATCTACTCCAATCTTGCTTCTTTATACAGGGATCAGTGATGTTAATAACTAAGATTCAACCTGCGGCTGTTTGAATAAGATCCTAATTGAGTTGTTTCATACTAACTTCAGCTTTGGAGTCTTCCCTCTGGAACCATTCAGTTATTGTCAACATTCATAAAATTATTATTGCTCTCAAGCAGTCATCATCATGGTTAGGCTTCACGAACGAAGATTTGGGAAGGGCTTTACCCAGCAGTTAGTGTATATGAAACACATACACACAAGTGCATGCTACAAACCCAAATGCTTCAGTTGCTGCTTGGTCTCTTCTCTTTGCCTGGCCAGTGTCTGATCCTGATGGCTCATGGGGACATCTAATGGCTGAGTGACAGACCACAATGAAACTCCCCATTGTATGTCTTTGTTATGTTTTTATCACAATTTATTTTCTCTCTTCTTTGACACTTTTAACCTTTAAAAAATTTGTCAGTTTTACTGATTAACTTGTTTAATTTACTCACCTTTAGGGGCAAACTGTAATCATTAGCTGTAATTTCAATCTAATTAGCGAACTCTTTCTTCTAAGCAGAAAAAACAGTGAGAAACCTGGTCAGTCTACCACAGAAAGACCCCATCTGAAACAAGGTCTCTAAGCTGAATGAAAGTTTTGCCATTGAGATAGCTTATGTTTTTTTGTTTCATTGTGTTGTGGGTTTCATTTGGATTTTTTTTTTTTAAATATTTCTTTTAATCTGGGGTAGAGTCCTGAAGGAAAGGACAGGATTTTCCGTTTCTTGGCATTTTCAAATCAAGTCTGTATGCATTTTTGCAAGATGAGCTTTAGTCAAACCTGAACTCCTACACTCAACCCAGAAGTGTAGTATGTGGTTTGATGGATCATGCAAGAGGCTAGACTTAATCTTTTAATAGGCCTGTCTGGCTTTAAGTTTATGAAGAAATATTTGGTGTCTTGGTGTGCATATAAGACTCTCTTGATTGCAGGCTTGGTTGGCATAAAGTTCTGTAGTTCCTTTGACCATGGTTTCTTGTCTTTTGGTCTTTTCTTGTCTTTGATGGAGCTCTTTATATTATCAGAGATTTTATCTTTTTGTGCTCACCTTTAGGTTCTTCTCTTGCCCTACTCTGACACTTCAACCTCGACTGTTTTATTGCCCAGGATGGATGAAGGCTACTGATGTTAAAATGTGCTCAAGGTAGTACAATCCTGCTTCTGCTTTGATTTTTGTACATCCTACACCTGCATGTGGTGTCCAGATTTTGGCCTATAGATGTCTGTAGCTACTGGAGAAATTCCTACATAGCTCATCGAGTTTTCTATCCAGACCTTTATACTGTGAGGAATCCTTCAGGCTACCACAGTTGCAGGTTACACAATATATGTGGATGTTCTGCTATGGCTTGGGTAGGCAATCACTTGGCTGAATTACTCATTGGAAATCAGAATAATTAATAATGTTAAATCAAATATAACCTAATCTAAAGGCGTAGCTGATGATGTGCTTATCAACATACTTTTCTGATTTTTATCAGGTGGAAAGTTGTATCTTCAAAGATTAAAGGAAAGAAAAAGAAATCTTAATACCCAGTGATGAAAGTATTGGTAGCATCAGTGCAATCTGCAGATCTGACACAATATTATTTTGGAAAATTAATTTGCCGTTTCAGAGTATTAGCGAACATGCCTGAGATTTTACTGTTGAACAGAGTACCTTATGGAGTTCATCCACATCAGCCCTAATCTGGCTTTTGCCTGGCTATAAACAAATCTTCACACCAACAGGGAGCCAAACGGAGGTGCCAGGCTCCAGAGAGTTGCAGGAACCCATCTGGGCAGATGAGGTTTTATGGTCGGGACCTGCATTTAGCTGTGATTTGGCAGTGGGTAGCAAAAGCAGGAAATGAAACAGGATTATGGAATGCTGATAGCAAGGAATCAGAGCACGAACTCAAACTTAGATATCCACCTGTCTGTTTTCCTAAAGCACTCATTACCATTGCCTGAGCTGGGCTGGAAATGAGTGTGTGAATGTAGCGTGTTACATCAGAGCAGAGGGCGGTGTCTCAGAGGCAAAAGCAGAAGTTGTTGATGGAAAAATGGATTTACTAAAGGTATGTTAATGGAGGAAGAAGCTTTTTTCCTGAGGTATTTAAAACTGACGTAAATAAATACATATATTTTGGCTTCCTGATTTGCCAGTGCAAGGAGAAGTAAACAGTAGATTACTACAATAAAGTAAGATAAAGACAAATTAAGTAGAAATGCTACTTATAACATTTTCAAAGAATTTCCATTCTTGCATCCTGTGGAAATGAAGAAACTTGTTCGGTCACTGAGTGAAGGTGGTAACCATGATCAGGTGGAACTGGGTTTGTCGATGATGTTTTTTTGTCTCATTTTTAACTGTGTGATTGACTAAGCTTGAGATGGGAGCAAAGCTTTCATTTTTACAATTGCATTCAGAAATTAAAAGCCTTAAATGACTAAAAGTTAAGGGCAATTTGACATGCACTTTCTACAGTGTCAGATAATGATACTTTTTCTGAAGGGATTGCTCTTTTATGACTAACACGTAAAAGCTTTCATTCATACTGGAATAAATGACTAAAAGATACAGAATTAAATGTGTCAGGAAGGGGCTTTTGTATCTAACATCTAGGAAACAGCAATTTGAGGAAAGAAAAAAGATAGGTAGATTAGCTGGAACCAAGTCACAGATTTCTAGCTAGAGGAGGTTACAGGCATATGCAATCATGTATGACATTTGTTGGATTAATTTGTATTTGTGAAATGCAAATTTGATTTGGTAGGCTTTGATGATGCAGAGGTGCATAGGTCTTTGCACACGCACCAAACCTGGGGTAGTTGATATGACAATGCAACTTGGATTTTTTTCCTTTCACTTTATATCCTTGCATTTATTTTTTCCAAGAAACTGTCCTCACTGAAGAGAAACTCATCCACCTTCTCCTGTTAGATAATACCTTGTCCACAAATGTTTTCAATGTGCAAGGCAAAGTACTCATTCAAAGACTGGTGTAAAATATATGCAACAGGACCTGAAACTTGAGATAATTCACTTAATTTTGTTTATTAATTCTCGTCACAACTGAGTTGTTTTTGTCCTTGGTTTTGAAGTTTGCTTTGCTTAATCCATGTCTCTCTCCAGTGCCCCTTTTTACTGTACTATGGGAACACCTCAAGTATACAAAAAAAAAAAGCAAAGGCAAGATAGAGAAAGGCAAAGTAATTTAAGGTCATATAGGAGGCTTGTATTCAGCTCCCTATTCTGCAATGAGTTTTGTAAATTCTGTGCTAATACTCTATCTACTGATTAGCCTTCCTCTTTGAGCCAGTCCTTGATTTCTTTGACTGAGTGCTGCTCAAAAGTGTTGCTTTTATTTGAAATATCTAAGAGTGAGTACTCATTTTAATTGAAAGAAGAAATTCAAGTGTTCTCTCACAATTAATCTTTAAAGTGATTCTTCATTTCCTGAGGCCAAAGGAAGTAGAAAAAACATTAGACTTTTCTGCCTAAAATTTGTTTCTCAAATTCTCTTCTTTTACAGATAAAAGGCCCTTTGGTTCTCTTGTCTCTGCCACACAATGAAAAATTTCCTTAAGAAATCCTATGTGTTTTTTCCACCAGCCCCACATTCCTTTTGCCTTACACACCCTGGATTTAATGTGCAAAGACAGAGACACTTACAAAAACTTGCTTTGGCACAGTAAAAATAGCAAATCACTGAAAAGTAGGCAGTAGATATTTTCCTTATGCAATAGCTGTAAAGAAGGCAAACTAGTACCATCAGCACAAATGATGCAGTTGCCACCCATGTTTAGAGTTCCTGAAACACAAACCTTTTCATCATCCCCTTTCATTTCAGAAACCATCATCCTGTGCAGCAATTATGGGCCCTAGATCAAGTTTTTGCTCACAAGCCTTTGCAGCTCTTCCAGATCAATTTGTGCCAGAGGAAATACCGTGGTGGGATGAGCACAGTGCTACAGCCAGAGTCAGCACTCAAAGTTACCAGGACCAAAATCATTCCAGGCTTTCTCTGTCACCAGCATAGAGAGGAAAGTGTTGTGAGGAGGCAATTCTGACCCTTTTGGTCTCCACTAAGTACAAGACAGAGTCTTCAACCTGCTTGAGATGGGATGAATCCAAACTTTGCTGCTTCTGTGAGTGCAGTAATTAATCCTCTGTCTGTCAGCTAGCTAAGTCCATGAAGTGGGAGGAAGGCTCTTTGTATCCCAAGTCTTGAAAAGAAAAGTAAATACTGTTGTGTGTTTTAACTTATTTTCTAGATTTTAGGACAGGCTTCTTAGCCTTGTTTTCAAAGAAAAAAAGGCATATGTTGCAATACACTGCTTAAGTGTGTCCTTATGTCTTATGCTGGTATATTTTGAACCTGTTTGATGACTCTGGTCATAGTGGAAGAAAGCAAAACTGTAAACATAACTAGGTTCTTCTAAATTTAGTGAAAATTATCACTCAGATAAAAAAAAAAAAGATCCTGTGCATGCCCTCAACTGTGAGAGAAATAGAGAATCCACCCCATAGAGAGCTCCTTTAGATACCTCAGACATGAGAAGGGTTTTGCCCACAGCTTGTGCCATGAGCAGCAAAGAGGTGCAGATGCCTCAAGGTGCAGATGCCTCAGAAATCAACTCTGAGGAGTACTGGTGTTCATGTTGATACAGTTTGAAGCAAGGGAAGATATACAACATCTCTGTCTCCTGTCCTTAAATATGATCATATACATCAGGGTCTGCAGGTTAGGTTGTCTGAGAAGACCTGGGTTTAACAAAATAGCAAGTGGAGGTGCATTGGAGGGATTCAATGCAAATGTGAATTTTCGCAGTTCCTGTGAATATCTGCTTGTGTTGACTTTAAATCTCCTGGAACGACCTCTGGTACCACAACACCGACATGAGGTCAGGGCAAGCCTCACATGCCGGTGAGCACCTCATCTGTGTGCATCCTGGCTGGCACAGTTTCAGCAACTTACTTCCAATTCATTGATGCATATGGATAGAAGAGAAAATCTGATATGTGCACTGCAGAATAGCTGTCTCTGTCTTTCCTAAGCTGTTAACTTGTAGCCTTTCTGCGCAAATATTTCTCAGAGAAAGTTTTTCTAAGGGTTCTCCCTTTAAATTGGGCAGGAAAAGCCTACATAAGCACTAAACCAGTCATTTTCTGCAGCAAGTTCTGGCACTTTCCTTCAGCCAGAATGAGTATTATTATTTCTTGTTATATTTTCCCTAAGCTTTTCTCGGTTTGTGTTTCCAGAAGTAAAAATACTGTCAAGTTGAGGGAGCCTGACAAAACCCTGTTCTATGGTGAAGACAGAACTGAATGCTGGCAGTGATGTCTGAGATGGGTTCGATGCAGATGCTTTTAATCTGGTGTTCAGAAGATCCCACAAATGAAAAGGAACAAATCCCACAAAAGGAAAAAATGTCTCTCTAAACTACTTATAAAAACCTAAGAGCCAAACAGACGTGTGATATACAAGTTATGAGCCATGGGTGAAACTTTAGAATCTTAAAACTACTTAAAACACTTGTAAATGTTCAAACTCTAGGCTCAAGGATATTTATATTTTGAATTTTGCTTTTTGTACAAAGAGTGAATTTTGTTTTAGACATAGAGTGGAAAGTGATCTCCTGGTTCACTAAATCTGTTCCCACTCTGTTGGAGGCAAATATGTCATAAAAATGTATTTAGTAAATTTATCAAGTTCCACCATAACTTTGTTTATGCTTTGGGGTATTTCCTATGGAAACTTCTAGAGATTAATTGCTCTGATAGATAGATTTTTTTTCTTGCAATTTCCAAGCTGACTCTATTCATGGCTGGTTTGTGCTCAATTCCCTCTTGAGTTAACAAAGTCCTTCAGCTTAAATATGTTTTTTCAGTCCGTAGTTCAGACCTACAGTTATAAGGAAAAAAAATGTTGTATTCCCATTTTAATTTTCTTTGAAAATGTGTGACTGGAATTGTATACTTTATTCTTACATTTTAGTGTGGTGGCTTTAGTCTCTTTTCATTTTTTCTTGAAATATCACATCACAAAACAGTTTGGCATTCCATTGTCCTTTTTGACAGTTGTAACATAGTGGCTGCACACAGTTTTCTGTTGACTGTATACACAATATCTTCTGTATCTGTTTACTGAGCCCCTATTTGTGATTAATATTAGTGGTGTTAATTCCTAGCTGTGGGACCTTGCATTTAATACTTTTGCATTCCAGTCCATCTCTATTATTCAAGGTTCTCCTGTTCTCCTTGTATGATAATCTTGTGTTCTGCAGTGTAAGCAATGCCTCCCATCTCTGTATCATCAATTTCTCAGTTAAAATATTTTGTCTTGGGGTTGGTGATCTCCACTCTAATTTCTTTACATTTCCCAAATGTCCTGTTTACCATAGTCGTTTGCTTTTTCTCCCCCAAAGAGCAAGTAAGGTGTGCAAACTCCTATTTTTCATTTTCCATTTTGCTCAGTTTAAATAATTTTCAAGGTGACAGCTACATGCTAAGTGTTGTCTGTTGTTCTGGAGATATCACAGCACAATTGCGCCTTCTTGTTAAATATGTTTATTTTTTTCTCACAGATAGAGACTATCTGTTTATCTAGACAAGGAAGGAGGAAAGAGAAGGACTTTGGAGCGTTGGCCCTTACACCCTCTCTTCATGCAGAGCACAGCCTGTGTCTTTCACAGGCACTGTATTAAAATCTTTCTCACTCTGGGCCTTTATCCTGAGACTGTGGTGGGTACCTCTACTGGGAGTTTTAAGAAAGTATTCTTCATGAGTTTGGGCCACAAAATTATAGAATAATTTGGGTTGGAAGGGAGCTTAAAGATTGTCTAGTTCAGCCCCCTAGCAATCAGCTTGCTCAGAGCCCCAACCAGCCTGACCTTGAACGTTTTCACCTGTCTGGGCAACCTGTTCCTGTGTTTTACCATCCTCATTGTAAAAAATTTCTTCCTTATATCTAGTCTAAATTGACTCTCCTGCAGTTTAAATCCATTACCCCTTGTCCTATAGCAACAGCCCCTGCTAAAAAGTTTGTCCCCAGATATCTAAAGATTAGGACCACATAATGGGCTCCCAAAATGTTGTTTGTGTGCTGCCATATCAAATTCCTGTGAAGTTAGCTCTTTTTCTTTCTCTCCTTATAAAATCTGTTCTTGGCACAGCTGTGTGCAAACATGCAATATGTCTGTTAATCGTTTTGTGGTTGTTGCACCTACAAACATGTTCCTGCCACGTAAACTATGTAAACATAAACTTGTCACTCCATCATGATGGTATGTCACCACTAACTTACTGTAGATCCAGGTATCCCTCATCATATTTCTATGTGATGTTTGGTTTCCCTTCCTTTCTTCTTCATAGGTTTTGCTCATTTCTTATATTGCATGTATGTACATTGTCCCCGCTTTTCTTGGGTTTTGTGATACCGCCTTAATCAAGCCTGAGACTACCTGAGACTGGCTGTACAATGCTGGGTGCTGGTGAAACCCCTGGTGTGCTGCCAAAGCTTCTAGGTGTTACTGAGCTACAAAGGAAAAGAGATAAGGATGGTGTGGGAGGGAAGAAAAATTTATTGTGTGGACAAAACTTCCCTCTCATTTATAGTATCCTGAATCTCTCTTAAAAGTAAGGAAACGTAGAAAGAGTTTTTATGTTCATGTAGGAAACAAACTGAAAACCAGAAAAATTGATGAGTTTGGGTTAGATGGGAAGGTACTGAACAGCTGCAAATATATCTGACGTTCCGCAGTTATCACCATATCGAGCACATTAACCTCATTACCAGGGGGACGTTGCAAACACACTGAGCCTCCTATAAAAGCAGCTTCACTTAATAGATAAACCACATTATTGAAGGAAAAGATTGCTTTTATCATGGACTCAATCCAGCTGCCTTGCTACACCTGGCAACTTCCTTAAGATAAATGACATGATCCAAAGGGATGGGAACCAGGTTGTATTTGGGGTAGGAATGAGAATGCCCTTCTCTCCCAAAGACATACAAACCCAAACCACGCAGGAGTGACAGTGTGGGACCGTCTCTCCTATTGACATGGGCTTGAGATTTACATGCACTGGGTGTCTCGGTTGTCTTGCATACTGCTCTATCTGCAAATAATGTTCTTATCCTTCTTTCTGCTGGATTTGGATTCAGTCACTGGTTTTCCACTTCCTTACCTACTTTCATGCCAACAACTCCATACGACACAGATGGCTGGTACCACTATAAAACTGATAGCAGTGAGATCAGGATATAACTCCTGCAGACCTTTTCTGAGGTTAATATAGGTGTGAACCACAATTTCTGGGAAGTCCTTGAAGTAAAGTACACTGTGAGGTTCTTGACTCAGCTTCCCGCCTTTTTTTCAAAGGGTTCTGTGGCTGGCAGCCTCCTGTTAATCTGTTCTGTTTGAACTCCAGCAACATACAAGCCAACAAAGGCAATTAAAGTCTGCAGTAATGATCAACTCTGGGAAATGATCGGCATGGATTAAAGCAAATCTAAGGGGTAATTGCTTGGCAACAAGTTCCATAACCCTGAGTGTTAAGTACAGGAGGGGACTTTGAAACCCTGGTAATTACATCAGAAAACCTGTTTGTGTAATGAACATTGTTCTTTTAGCTTGATTGAACTGAAAAAAAAATCTTTTAAAAGAATCCAGTGTTCTGTTTGCAGGAGATTTTATCTACCTGAGATACTGCTACAACTTTATTGCCAAAATATGTGGGTACATCATAATCTTTGATGTATTCAACCTTAGACAGGGAAGTGTCGCCCTCCTTTACTGGTGAGAAGAGCAGGATAAGGCAGAAAGAGTCTTGGCAACACATCCAAACAGGCATAGAAAGTTTGTGGAAAGATGTGATTTGACCCAGATGGCAAGTCCTGAAGATCCAACTTCTGAATTTCAGTTTTATTTGTGTCTATGAACTTCCTTCACCTTTGCTTCTGATAAGTTTGGCGGGAAAACTTGCGGTCACTGTTCAACAGCACCGTGATTTATTGCTCTCTTATGCAATGCTTAGTGTGCACCATCAAGGGAGTTGACCACGAGGGTTACTAATCATGCCAATAAAGAAAGGTGGAGTGGCCATTGCCTCTGTAACCTACAGCTGCCCTTCTGCTAGGGGCAGTTGGACAGGTCAGGCACCTGTTTGTCTTTCCGTCACAGAGATCAGGGCAGCAGGAAGGTTTCTGGCCAGTTTCCTGTAGGATATACACATGACATCATAAGGGTCATGGATTTCTTTTGTTTGTATGTTTTCGTTTTCTTCAGCTGTCTTATACCTAAACTATGGGATAGAGACAAATAATTTCATCTCTTAAACAAACTCATGCTCTGCCAGCATGGAATTTGTATTTCCTGAGCCACTGGGTATTTGCAAGTAAACTCTTCCTGTACTCTTCTAGTTCATCTTTGAAGAGGTGATTTATGAGCAGTTAGGTTAGTAGTGAATGAGCTGTCATGTCACTATATGTCATGTACCCCTACATCACATTTTTAATAAAGAATTTTCAGGCATATGAATCTTATTTAAGCATCATGCACAGTGTGAACACTGACATGAATAATATTTAAAGATTTGAACACACTGTCTCTCAAGTAGTTAGGCATGGATTAGAAGGGTCCTCAATTGAGATTTCAGTACAACTTTCCAATGTGAGAAAGGTTCAGATTAAATAAAAATGTGAAAGTGAACTCTTTTATGTTCAGACCACAGTGAAGGTCCTCTGCTGTTGGAGAGCTAAGAACATCTTGCAGATAAGGGCGAGGTTGATCGTTTTTAGATCTCTGCATCATGAACATCTAATATAGCCAAGGGAGATCTAGTCAAAGTAGCTAATAGAACTGGTAAGATGCAATTAAGAATGGAGGAGACTAAAGAGGTGAATTGTGTCACCATCTTCATTAATTTGTTTGTCTAATTCTCTGCTGCCTCTAAAGACGTCTTCAGATGTGCTTCCCAAATACAGACACATACTTTTGTAGATATGCATCAGCCTTAGTGAATTTCAACTCCAGATTATTTTTTTGTTTGTTTCTGTTTGTGGATTTTTGAAATATTTTTGCCGTTTCTGTACATATTCAGATGTCTGGGCTAATATCTAAGGATTTGTTGCTTTGGTCACTCAGTGAATAACAATTTGTGGTTTGTTTTTGTTTTTTAAATGTTTTCCAAGCACTGTGCTCAGCTCCCCCAGGAGAAGCTGTTCCAGGAAACAAGCTACAATCTACTAATTTTCATAATCACAAAATTAATAGCATGTTTGATGTTTTAAGTATCCCCGTAGTTTTCCACAACTGGTAATGTATTAAACCCAAGAGACAATGGTGGTGTGTATATGAGGAAGCATCCAATATGTATTAGTTATAAATACTTTAAAGATACAAGACCACTTGTAAACAGGAATCTCTTTAACACTATTACAAGTAAATCTCCACACAATGCAAATAATTCCTCAGAGGTGTTTGGGTGGCATTTTTCATCTCTCTACTACTTCTTCATCTGTAGCTTCAGAAGGGAATTGTTCTTTGGCCTGGGTGATCTGTTGTGAGGGTTGTGATTGAACCATCCACCCCCAAAGTTGAACACGATTCTTGTGATAGCAAGAGCAGCAATTGTTTCTTGATGTTGTTATGGGTTGGAGTTTTACTGGTTGCATGCCAACAACGGCCTGTGTACTGGGGAACAGCTAAAGGATGATACACTTTCTTGTGGAGGAGTTTAAAGAGTGCAGAGAGAGAGATCAGACAAAAAAAAGAAACATGATCTTTGCTTAGGGCATGTGCAGATGAGAACTTTTCTTCTAAAACTAACTGATTGCCAGATTATTTGAGTTAATTCATATACTAGATAAAGGCAACACAGACACTCCTGTAACATTTATTCCAGGACTGAGGGGGGTCTATGTTACCCTGTGGGAAGGGTAGCTCTAGCTTGTTTTACTTTGTGAATGCTCTATTAAAGTTAATATAGAAGGAAAATTTCCAGTTAAAATCATCCTACAAAGCATTTCTGGGATGTGCTGTCCCCCAGGAAATATTTTGCAGAGGACATGCAACCTACAGTAAAATTTCATATTACATATTATCAGTGTAGCCACATTCTCCTAAAAAGAGACGTTCTACTGCTGGTGCCTCCAACTGTATGTTTTCCTTCTCCCCACCTTGTGTCTGATGTGAGATGCTTGTAGCTCCTGGATGCGCAAGCCCAGATCGCAGTTCAGACAACCAGTGACAGTTTTTCATCAGATCAGCAAGGCAAAATGTCTCACCTCACAGCCCTAGTTTCTCTAGTTGTGCTGCAGATGGATGGCACGAGCATGTCGTCACTCAGGAGGGGAGAGGTGGCAGCCTATGTTCAGAGAGGATTTGGTGTCATGTACAGCACAGGATACAGAGGTTCAACTCTGGGTCTATGTCTCAGCCAGGGGCTGAGTGCAGTGATTTGTGTAAAAGATTTCTGTAAAAGAAGTCCCCTTCTCATGGTGGGGGAAAACCGTGAAATCTAACCTTACCTACCTCATTTGGGAGAAGAAAGGAGGGAAAGAGAAAGGCAACAAATGGTAGGTGCAGACCCAAGCTCTAGAAGTGCTTATCCTTGGTCTAAAATGCTTTGGAGGTGCTCATCCTTGGTCTAAATGCTGTGGAACGACTGAGGTCCTTCACAGAGCCCTCTGAGAGGATGGCAAGCCAATGGGATCCTGGCACACATCAACAGGCATGAAGCTTATGATAGGAATTTGAGATTTTGAGGAGCTGAATCCCTCCTAAAACCACTAACTTCTGGAAAGATAAGGTTACTCAGCAAATTCTGGCCCAAGGGAAATTTCATAGAAGAAGCACCATGGGCAAAGCAGCAAAAAATTCCAAAAGCAGATGGTGCTTACTGCTTTATAGTGAAGCCAAACAAGAAAGAGTGGGAGAAACTGAGAAGGAATAAGTAGCTTTATCTCAAGTCTTTCATCCAAATAGCTTTTAAAATATATATATTTAGATTTTCTTTTTGTAATATATCTGCTTTTGTTTTATTTTATACTTCACTTTTTTCCCATCTCAGTTTTATTCTAGTATCTATATTGCTAGTGGAAGAGAGGGAGAGACATGCAGTTCAGGATAATTTTTCTTGGTTTAAGCTGAGCAGGCTAATTGTATCCCTGGGATTATTGTAGTAACTTTTTCAGAACTGATCTAAGAATATTTTTCCCCTGGACATGTATATATGACAAACATAGGTCACTGATTCTCACATTAGTAAGAATTAGTAAGAAATTCCCGCTAATGTTAACATTTTTTTAATTTCTGGAGTCAATTGGCTATTTTATAGAATTTGTAAAGATTATGATTAAGCATATAATAAAGACAAATACTTTCAACTGCATCTCACTGGAAATCTTGGCAGCTTTTCTTTTCTTGCTGTCATTAAACAGCCAGTGAGTTACAAAGCCAAAATTACACCTCAGCCATTTACTTCAGCAATTAAAAAATCCTGAGTGAAATTATCCATGTAAGATTAGAACTTCATATCTTAAGAAGTACAAATATTCACTGCTGTCTAATCTTGCTTCAATATTGTGGTTAACATTTGGCCAGTGCTTTTATCTTTCCTGGAAAAGTCTATTTATATCAATATTTTGGTATTTTAAGGATTATCAGATTACCTTTGTGTAGACTTCTGCTGCACGTTCAAAGACATAGCATGAGGAACGATAAGTATTTCTATTTGAAAATTTTGATGAAATAAAAACTGTAAACTTTCTGTTGAAATGTTCAGTTTTCCTGAAAATCTTCCTCAGTTCTTTCCTCTCTTCTATCTTAACTACAGACTGGTAAGCGCCACTTTTGTGCTGGGAAGATTATGGAGCAGATCCTCCTAGAAGATATACTAAGGCACATGAAATACAAGGAGGTGATCCGAGGCAGCCAGCACAGCCTAACTAAGGGCAAATTATGCTTGACCAATCTGGTGGCCTTCAAAGAGGGAGGGATTGCAATGGTTGATGAGAGAAGGTTGACAGATACCATCATTCTAGGCTTCTGTTAGGCCTTTGATACGGCCCCCCATGACAACTTTATCTCCAAATTGGAGAGACATGGTTTTCATGGATAGACTATCCAGAGGATAAGGAATTGGTCAGATGGATGCAGCCAGAGTGTTGTGGTCAATGTCCAGAAAGAGGCTGGTGACATGTAGTGTTCCTCAGGGCTCTGTCCTGGGACCATGCTCTTCAATTTCTTCATCAGTGACACAGGCAGTGGGATCGACAGCACCCTCAGCCAGTTTGCAGGTGACACCAAGCTGTGTGGTGCAGTTCACACAACAGAAGGATGGGATGCAATCCGGAGGGACCTGGATAAACTTGAGAAGTGGGCCCACAAGAATCTCATAAAGTTCAAGAAGTCCAAGTGCAAAGTGCTGCACCGGGGTCAGGGCAATCCCGGGTGTGACTAAAGACTGGGAGAAGAAGTCATTGAGAGTAGCCCTGAGGAGAAGGACCTGGGGCTTCTGCTGGATGAAAAGCTGGACACAAGCCAAGAGTGTGCAATTGCAGCCCTAAAAGACAACTGTATCCTGGGCTGCATCAAAAGAGGGGTGGTCAACAGGCTGAGGCAGGTGATTCTCCTTCAACACTCTGCCCTCATGAGACCCCTCCTGTAGTAACGTGTCCAGTTCTGGAACCTCAGCACAAGAAAGACAAGGACCTGCTAGCATTGGTCCAGAAGGGGGCTATGATGATGATCAGAGAAATAGAGCACCACTCATATGAAGACAGACTGAGAGATCTGAGATTATTCAAGCTGGAGAAGGGAAGGTTTTGGGGAAACCTTCCAGCACCTTCCAGCACCTTAAGGGGGCTTATACAAAGGAGGGAGACGGACTTTTTATATGGGCAATGGGCAATGGTTTTAAACTAAAAGAAGATAGATTTAGATTAGATTTTAGGAAGAAATTCTTTACTCACAGGGTGATGAAGCACTGGAACAGGTTGCCCAGAGAAGCTGTGGCTGCCCCATCCTTGGAATTGCTCAAGGCCAGGTTGGATGGGGGTCTGAGCAACCTGATCTAGTGAATGGCATCCCTGCCTCTGGCAGGCTGGATGGAACTAGAGGATCTTTAAGGTCCCGTCCAAACCAAACTATTCTATGATTCTATGATTTCCCTCTCAAAACCAAACCAATCAACTAAACAAAAAATTTTATTTTTCTTTTTACCCCTCTATTTTATGTTTAAAGAAATAAACATTTATTAAGGAAATCACAAACTGAAATTAATACATTTAAAACAAAATTTTGCATTCAGGGTTGTTTTCAAGGGTATTGTTTGACCTCGTCTACCAAAGCAGTTTAGCTTTATTCCAGGGCAAACACTTCTAGGCTGAATGAAATTCCATTGCATCTACTAATGATCACATGTCTTCCTTCATTTAAGATAACAGCATCAAAGGTAATTTGGTGACAGAAATTTTTCGTTTGGTGAGTAACCACGACTCATCTCGGAAATACCAGGGGATTCATCAGATAGAATCCACATTTCCAGATCTTCATTTGTGTGAGAATGAGCAGTATCAAGTCGTAACCTCTCACCTTAACTTGGTCAACTGTATGTGGACCAAACAAGAGACCCAGAAGTTGACACTATCAGCTGTCTTTTCCTGTAGCATGTGTAAAATGAATTGGTGATTTTAGGGAAGTTATTGAGACATCATAGAACTGGTAAGTTTTAATCAACTTAAAAGTAAAGTAAAGGAATATTATTCCCCCTACTAAATCAGTAATAAGATGCATAAAAACATCATTGAAATAACTCTAAGATAGCCTGTTAGAAATATTGATGTGGAATTCTGTATCTATGGGAGTATAATATGTAGACATTTATTGAAGATTTTGAAGATTTTGAACCACAGACATAGATTATGTCAGAATATCCAAACTGCAACAAAATATTAGTGCTTGTTGGAGACCTCCAAAAGTGGTCATCAGCAAAGCCAAGACACCATCAGAGCTGCGATCTTAACTTTTCTGTTTCACTTTATTTCTCAGAGGAATGGCAGGAACATTAAAGTTTTTGGAGTTGCCCCAGTGATGGATTTGTCACACAAAATACCACAGCTGAATGCAGTGTCACTTACTAGTCCAGCTTGTGTCTGTTTTGGGAAGACAAGCATAAGAATACGCATTAACTCTTCTCTTTCTCAGATTAATTATCAAGATAAATTTGAAAGAACTGCTAAAATCCTATTGTTTTCAAACTGTACATTTTCTATCGCTGTAATTTATAACCAGTAAGAAATTAAAAAAAAAAAAAATCTCCTCAGGCTGATGCAAAGCTGTCACTTGCAATTTGGGGAGATAGGATTAGTTTATTTGTTTACAGATGTACAACCAGTCAGTTAAGATTTATCTTATCTCTATTTTAATAACAGCTGCAGTTCTACAGTCTGTGTTTATGATTAAGTGTGAACGTTCAGCAATCTTAGAATCAGAGAACAATTGGAATGGATGTCTTTGGGCTGGGCTGCTGATTTGAAATATCTTGAAAATGAGTTGCAATATTGCCTTGCAAAATTATAATTCAAGAGCTTTGCCTGGGTATATGGTTTTGCAATGTTATAAAGAGAGTTACAACAAGAGTGTTAAAACTTATCTAATTAGAGGGAGGTCCCACATTTTCAAGAAAAAGATTTTCTACCAAGTTAGAATTCTTAAAAATCTATTTTTTCAGAAAAAAAAATGTTAATTTTGATTATATTTTCTATTTTAAATAGAGAAAAGATCCAAAAAAATATATTTATTTTAAAATTGACAAAATCACAACACTGAAAAGTGAAATTTCTCATTTCAGGTTGAGATACATTTAGTGTACAGAAATCCAAAATAACGATGTTGGAGAGCTGAGTTTGAAAAGTCCCCTTCCTTCTAGTAATACTAGTCTGGTGCTATTAATTATGGAGAAAGAATCTGTTAGCACATTGCTAATCAACTCATGGAATAGATTTTTCTGCCTCTCATTGTTGAGCATTTGAGACCCTTTTGTCTTTTTACACTCTTATTCTCTAGGTACTTTCTGAAATCACGAGGATAACCAGGGGGGAAGTCTGTGTACGAAATGTTCCTTTCCAATAGCCCATTCCCCTGTCTGCACCATTCTGTGGACATTACCACTTGGACAATTGAATCAAAGAACATGAAGCCTGTGAACAGGTCAGCAAACTCTTTGAGAGTGATTGGAAACGTCCTACCATGATAGATGAAGTTGGGTTAAACTTTGGTTTCCTGTGTCCGGTTGTTTCCATGAAGGGTGGGTGTCACTCCTCTTCTCTTGGTTGTACAACCTTAAGGTTAATGGCTGGACTCGATGATCTTAAAGATCTTTTCCAGCCTGAGATTCTCATTGACTTTGGTCCTTGATCTCACTAAGCCTACAGAAACTACTATCTGATCTTTTCCTCCCAGCCTACAGCATAGTTTGTGCTGGGTTAGAGAAATGAATTGGTAAAAGGAGTGGCTCAAAGACATCAGAGCCAGCTCGAGATAAGAATAGGGGGAGGATGAGTGTCATAGGGAGGAAAGGGAAGACTGGGAGAACCATGATATCACACCAAAGTGTCAATAATGAATTGTTAGGTTGGCTCACCTGAAGTCATGGGACTTCACCTTAAAACCTGCTCCTCTGAACAGCTGCCCTCAAGTCTTTTCTGTGCTCTTTTCAGTGCTGATATCTGGGTATCAAAAATTTTTTCTGTATGGTCCTTGGCAGTGTCATAAACCCATGTACTAGCACCACCAGAAAAAAGCCATCAGGAAATGTCATGCAAAGTGTCAGTGGTAAAGCACTAAAATGACAGAGGAAAAAATTGAGATTTTACAAAACTGAAGAGAATAGTGGAGTTAAAATGTATTTATCACTCTCTTGGCATGTCTCATGGTTTCCCCCCACCACAGCATGTCACATTGTATTTTAAAACCAGAGAAATCTTTCGACAGCAGCTGGGACTTTAGCAGCTCAAACCTGGAGGAGAGGCTGCGTTAAGTTAAACTGGGTTAAGAGGATGCTGTTGTTAATGAATATCTTTGAATCCTCCTGAGCAACTGAGAAAATAACACCCTCAAAGGGGAGATGGAACAGTGGAGTGAGCAGTGGCAATGTTGGCAACTGAAATTCACAACTTAATCTGTATTTGGTTAAACTGCAATGGTAGGTTACAAACTAATTTCTGCTGAGTGGATTCCTGTGTGGTTCTGTGTCCATGTTGGATGGTATTTGCTGCTGGCAGGCAAGGTGAGAAGCCAAGAGAATCGTTTCTACAGCTGACGAGGCAGGATTTGGCAGAACTTGTCTGCTGAAGTCCTAAACAATAGAAGACCTCCTAGACAGCCAATGTTATGTAGTTTTCAAAGATTTATTTATGATTTTGATGGATAAAACCATAGGGCAGGAGATCAAGATCACTTGCATGAAACCTGTAAGCAGCTTTTTCTTCAGTAGGCTTTGGTTTTTTTAATTCAGGGTGTTTAATCTATATTTTACCATAGAGCATGTACAACCCAAACAGAATATGCAAAAGCTGCTTCAGACATGAGGCTTGCAACAGATCAAGGCATAGTGGTGTTAGAGGTCTTCTTTCAATCAAAGATGGTTTTAAAGTAAGCTATTTACATTTTCCACAACGGTCTGTGAATCAGAATCTGGTTATTTATTGTATCTCAGTTGAGGGTTAGTGACTTCTATAACTGCATTGGCTGATTGACAGTATGTTTAAACATAACTGATTTTAAGATTAAATGGTCTTAAATGTTAGGTGAAAACATCTTATGTGGACTCTTAAAAATTAATTTTCCCTCTATTTGCATTTGAAGTCAATTTTAGGCCATCAGTATGAAGTGAAACTGATTCAACAAAAAAGGTTTAAAATAACATATTTACTTAAATCAGTGCAGGTTCAGGTTTACACTGGATCTTGGATGAAAGGCACAGCAGCAATGTATTGTACTTACAGAAAAAAATATTGTGGTGATCGTTTTATTATTCATCTTTAGCACAAATCTACTCTTACAGTGATAAATGCAAGAAACGAACCCTTTCTCCCATATAGGTCCCCCACTATAAAAAAGAAGGAAGCAGATTTAGTGTTTCACTGGCAATAAGTCAAATGCTGCTTAAGACATAAGTCAGTGCCATTTGACACAACTGATAGTTTCCACTTGAGTAAAATTCATAAATGTTACCAGCATGAGATCTGAACAGATTTTTAATCTCTGGAGTCAGTGACAGGGCAGTCTGGGGAAAACTAGGGTTATTTTGAGTCTTGTGTTTGGCTGATGAATAAGAAGGACCTTTTTGAATTCCCTGCCCGAGAGCTAACCTGATATTTATCCATCTATCATTGTCTGTTTTTCCTGTGCATTCCTGTTTTATTCAATTGTGAGTTGCTCTGTCTTTTTTTTTAAAAGGACTTGTGTGTATGCGTGAGCAGCTACACTTAATATTGTAGTTCTTTCTGAGGTGGAGATTGTAATTGCTTATTGATGGCCTATTTGTATGCTAATGTTGCTCAATAAAAAAAGTGAAAGCATAATTAACACTCCTGCTTCACAAAAAAGAAAGGGAAAAAGGAAAGCTTGGAAAGGTCAGTGGATTTCACATGATAAATTACTAAGTAATGGAAGACATAGAATCCTACATCCTAGAATGTAATGCTTTCACTATTTTATTAGCTATTATTTATTACAAATGCTGACTATACTTACTTTTTGGTAACTATTTTCTATATACAATATATTTAGACATTATGACCCTGTGGTGGTATAATGTACTGCAGCCTGCCAATTTTCAGATGTAGTGGCTTTCAAGGGAACAGCATCTCTGTTTATTCTCCTATATTTCATTAAGGCACAATTCAGTAACACTGCAGGCAGGGCTGTCTGGCTCTTGGTGTGGAGGCACGAGTCAGACAACCAGGGTCAGATCTCTCAAACAATCATGGAGTGGGAACCTGCAGCCCCTAAGGCAGCACAAGCAACACATTTACTGCTGTAGTCAGTAAGTGGCAGAACAGGCTCCTTGAATACTTAGAAAACAAGAGAAATTTAAAACCTAGACCCCTATGATACAGTGATGTAGTTGGGTTTGGTGGATTTTTAGGTTGTGCTGTTAGACACAGCATGAGAAAGAAATATTTGGGCATATGGGCAAGTGTAGTGCTGAAGATGGTGGAACAAGTGACCCTGCCCTGTTTTTATGCTGCCTTGGCTTTGAGACGAAGTAAATTGAGCTGCCTTACCTGAGGTGAATTAATGTGCACGGCCTCGTGACTGGGGCTGTGTGGACCAAGCGTGATGTATAGGTGGTTGTCTCTGGCTGGGCAGGAGGGCAGCCACAGTTAACTTGCTAAACAGCCACAGCCACAGCGTGTTTGCATTCAGCCATGTGACTAAACCTTCAGATGCTCTCCAGGCTTTAATGTTAAAATGACACCAAACTTCTAGTAGGCAGAAAAAAATAATACAAATTAGGACAAGAATGGTTATACATAACTTTTAAATGTCATGTTTTTTAACAGAGGTGGCAGTGCCATAACAACACTTTCAGTATCTTCTTATTAGCATAAAACTTATTTTCAGAATTAACACTCACAAACTGTTGAATCTTAAAACTACTTCTTCAAGACAATTTCTTTTTGTTTTGTTTTATATGCAGATGACAGAACATAGGAAAATGGGCCTTCCCAACTATGTGACTTTGCTTCTCTGGAGATATCACAAAATAGAGTTCTTGCATCTAGTGTTCTTCTTGTTGCTCATGAAAAACAGTTCTTATATAAATGTGGACAGATTAAAACCAAATAAAAGACTGTTCCAGGAAAAATATTTTATTTCCTTAGAAAATTAAGAATAAAAGTAAAGTAGTTAAAACATATGTTAATATATTCAAAACTCAGCAAATCTAAACTCAAAGAGAAGCAAATTTAAAGATTAGTTTAAATTTGCTTTCTCTTCTGTGACTGAGGCCATGGAAATGATACTTTGCCATGCTTCAGAGTCATTGCTAGTTGATAACTGCATGTGGAAATTCAATTTATGTGCTACATTCTCTGCTAGTGTTAATCAAAATATTTCTTTAGTAGTTAATAGAGTCGTTTAGTAAGCACAGGTGAGATTTGTTCTAAACCACAGCATGTGGCCTTTGTTTCTGGGAAAATGTATTTGTGTGTTACTGTACTTAATTATCCTCAGTTAGTGGAACTTCATACTGTTTCTTCTTGCCATTCTCTGACAAAAAGTAAATGATGAGGCTTAGGATTTTAGTCTAGGCATAAGGAACACTCATGTTGAGTCAAGGAACACTGGTATGAAATAATTGACTTTGTTTATATCCATCTGCAATTTATCCACAAGAACAGCATTGAAAGGTGACATTTATCTTACAAGTTTCTCATTCATTTCTGTACTCTGAACTCAACTTTCATGCAGCTCAAGTGCATGATACATGTAGATGAATATTTTTTGTAGATGATTAAGTGTCCTTTGACAGTATAATATACTTCACTGTAAAAATAAACAGATTGTGCATGAGGCTGTCTGATTTGACTGGTGGCACAGATAGTACCTCACTTATCTATGCTTTTCATCAGAAGATCTCAACACCATTTACTGAAGAGGGAAGTACCAATATTCTTCCTTGGTAATTCCACATCCTTTACTGGATTTAGCAGTGCTTGAAGATCCTGAGACCTCAAAAGTCCCTCTCATAACACCCATACAACATATCTTATTCAAAACTATGTTTTAAAGTATTGGAAACATTGTGACCCCATAGAGATGGAAGCAGGTCTGTATTTTGATATTTCCAGGGGTAAATACAAGTTTCCACTAAAATTCTTCAACAAATATTGCCATCCCAATAAACTAAACTAAATTTCTCTTAAGAACATTTGTACAATATGCTCTCTAATTCAAAATCATGTCTGGAATGTTAATGAAGAGAATTTGCTAACTTTAGTTTATAGTTTAACTGTGCTGTAACCCATGATTGGAAAGGAAGGCCAAGACTCCCAAACTCATACCACCTCCAAGACAAAGAGAGTTTATAGAATTGCAAACTTTTGCTAGAAAAAAATAATTAAAAATTAATCCAGATTTCACCCTAAAGAAGAGAAAAAAATAGAAATTGAGTTTTAAAGATGCATGTTTGTGGCTAAGTAGCTAACCAAATTTGCAGAGAGATTTATATATGATTTATGTCCCTTTGTTTTTGTTGTTTACTAAGGACCACATGTTATCTGGGGTATCTACTCTGTGAATAATATACTGCAAAAATATAACCTAATGGTGAGAAATTGGTTACTCAGAAAGCCTGGGAACCAACACATCTATTTAGAAGTCTAATGTGAGGTACCTGGCTTTAAAATGTAGTGCTCTTAATGCCTGCCCATTTTCTGAAACAAGTTGGTGCAGAAGGTACCAGGTGAATGACTTGCCATTTACCGTTACCTGCCATTAAGGGTCTTTTCTGATGTCTGGAAATGGGATTTGAGGGGAAAAAAAAGGAAGGGTTGAAGGAGCCGAGGTTTCCCTTGTGGAGTGAACTTGGCAAGGCAGGTGATGATTTCCATAGGAGGGGAGAATCGGCTTTGGGAAACTTTACCGCAGCAGACATGTTTGCTAGTGAAAGAGAAAAGAACCATGTTCGAAGCCATTGGATGTGTTTTGACTTTTAGATAAAGAAGGACAAGCAATAAATACGTCACCAATATCTCACTGAAAATCTCAGATGGTGGCTCTCAGCGTTGTCAGTGATATATTGCAAATTTTAAAAATAATGAAGGTGATTTCGGTTCTGGTGGATGCCTGTCTAGCTGGAGCTTCTTACTACCATGGTATGCTTTTGTTCACTCTGGTAATTTTAATGGCATGGATGCCACAAGTAAGGGATCACTCTCGTGAGGAAATTGTAGAGAAAAGGAAGAAGTATAAAGAATCCAGCTCTGTTTCAGCTGGATCAACTAATATTTCAATATAAAATACTGCACACTACTGCTTAAAGGATGTCCCTTTAAACATCTCTGAATTTTCAGTGAGATGCTACATTTTATGAAGCAGCTGAACTGCCTGATCCCCAGGAGTTGGAGCATGATTAGATGATGCTATTCCCTGTCCCCCTACACCCAGAGGACAGAGTTAACCTTTCGGTTTGTCCATGCCTGATCTTTAATAAAAACATTCGTGAAGTGGATGCATTTGAATAGATTTTTCTCCAGTGACTAATAAGGAGCCTGTATTAATGGTGCACATGAAATGTCACACTGGACACAAGCCTCTCTTGAGCTCTGGGATCAACATAGACAGGAACTTCTCAGCTCAGCAGTTTCTCAAGCTTAAAAATCCAAGTACCCTCCTATGCTTTCATTTCTGCAGTGCTGTTTACAGTGACATATAAAATGATGCCCTGTTGGTCCAATTACATCTTGTATAAAATCAAATTACAATATCTTCATCATTCATGGCCAATTTAGCTCCAAAAAATGAATATAAACAAACACAATGAAATGAAAAATGTTACTAATTTAAGTGATTGCATTAGTGCAGATTACAGCCTTCAGGTGTTAACTGATTTGTTTTTAGAGTAGACTCCTGTTTTCAGTGGTTGCTGGAAGACCAACATCTAAGGATAGCTGACACGCAAATGTTTAATTATGAATTAAATTATTTATAGTATATGTCTGAGCATATTATTTTTCTGTACCACTCATTGTTAAGTGGTATGATGACATGAAGAAATGAAGTATCTCCTGAATTTCAATTTGGGTTCTCACTGCAGCTAGTACTTTCTGTTTAAAGTGTCAGCTCTTCAGGGACAGATTTTCTCACTCTACTATGCCAAACACAATGAGGTCCTTGACCTGGAAAGGCAGACCTTTGGGAACCTATCCCAATACAAATAAGTGTTATTACTAACATGATGACATTTCTGGGTGCATTGTGTGCTGTGAGGTCCCAATTTACCAATAAGGACCCCTGTGAGAGGGCTCTGGACAGACTTGTGCACTGAGGTGAGTGGCACCATGGCTCATCTCCTCACAGCCAGCCTGCTCTGAGAGTGAGGCTGTCTCCTGTGCATTGTAATTTTTTCTCACGTGACCAGTTTTCTGAAGAGGTAGGTATGGATGGGTCCCTTTCTATTTTTCTTTCCTGTATTCTCTTGTTGACTGAAAAGATGGACCTCATTTGCAGATGTGTATATTTTTTCCTTCAAGTTCTTTTATCTTTCTGTCAGTTTTGACACCACTAAAAATTACATCCCAGAGAACTCATATACATACCTCTTGCTGAAGATCCATGATGAAATACACTGATCTTCATCCTGTTCTCCTTCTTCTGGAAACAAAAATAGTGATTTCAAAGACTGAGGTCTTAACTGATATTGTTAAGCAAGCTCTTCAATGGCAACAAGGAAATTTAATCTAACAGAGATACAAACTGTACACTGAAACCTTAGGCAATGACTATCACTCCTATATGTTTACATTTCCCATGATTTCCAGAGTTTTTTCCCCTACAATGCTGCGTTATGCTATAAAATTAATATTTTTTTGAAGTCTATATAACATGTTCTTGAAAAGAAAAAGTGAGAGATGAAAAAAGCAGAAATTGTGCTGACCATTGCACTTCCAATCTGTCTAATCATAAAATATCTGGGAAAACTTCTTCAGGAGAAAGAACTGAAAAAGGGTAGAGAAGGTATTTTCTGGTTTCCAGTTGTAATGTACAGCCTCCAAACTCTCAAAGTCTATATCTCATTTGAAAGCCTAGCCACATTTGAAAATCAAAGTGCTACTTGATCCTACCCACTAAGAAACACTAATTTCCAAAGCCATTCAAGAGGGAAAAGGGCTGGAAGAACGATGGCTTGAATATCAAGCTGTCGTATGGGCAAAAATGCAACAGTTAATCTGTGGTCGCTGTTCAGAATTGACACACACATGTACAACCTTTCTGCAGGTGTATGCCATGGAATGAGGTACTTGGAGGGCTTCAGGCACTTGTATCACCTGCTGTCCCATTTTTCTGTGATGGCACTGGGAGCTCTGGTGTTCATACAGGAGTGCTGCAACTTATCTCTGTGTCTCTCCTTTCTTGTGACAGATGCATTTTCCTCTTCTCTTTATATCCTCAGAAAGCAATTAGAGTTAGGTGTGGAGAAATCAACCTCTTGTAGCAAAACTGGGCTCTGTCTGTTCCCGCACTCAGCAAGCAGAAAGGGAAATTCCATCAATGTCTGTAATGCTTTGCCTAGATTTCAGTGGAACTGTACAAGGAATAAGCACTGCTCACTGTATCTGTCAGTAAAGATTTATTGTGCTTGTCTTGAACGTGCCCAGTAGCAGAGCGGCTCAAGATGAGAAAATGAACATGTGCCTTGGCTGACCAGCTCCTGCAAAAGCATGGAGGAGTCAGTGTGCTGGGAAGGACTGTGCTGTCATGGGGCTGGGAGTCAGGAGATGGGGTTCTCCTCCCAGGTCTCCAGGTGGTCCTGGTTACCTTCTTGTCTCTAATCTCTTACTAGCTAAGTGCTCAGCTTTTGTCTTGTCATATGTGTCTACAGGACTGAGCAGAGATGGTCTGGAGCATGGCAGAGCAGTACCACCATAATGAAGATGTGAAGACCAGAAGTGTTGGGGTAGGCCAGTTCTGAACAATCTGTGTTTATTTTCCACCTGGAAAATTTCCAGGCTGCAGGACTTCTCTGGGAAGGTATCCCTACATGACCATCTTGTTTTCTCTTTCTTGTTCTACCTGTTCTCAGCCCCTGCCAGGAATAGGATCTAGCACTCCATGGACTTCTGGTCTGACCCAGTGTAGTTCTTGTGTTTAGTTATGTTATCTCCTCTATTTTCAAAATGTAGAGAGGAGGAGGTTCTTTAAAGTCCAGTCATTCTTTGTAGGCTACAGAAGGAGACCCAGGGGAAGGTCAGAGTTTTAACGAGTAGAGATTGAGACTTAACACAGACAATGAAGTCTGCAACATTCCTTACAAGACTTACTTATTAGTTGTATTAACTCTATTATCTTCCAACTAAATGGTTTTATATCTAATGTACTATCTGAAAACCAGTATTTACTAAGTTCATTGCTTATGATTCCCTGTTTTTATTTATACTGTAGCTTATCACTCAAGTCTGCTGTATGTCATAGACATAGAAAAATCATGTCCTTGCTTCAGCTTTGCTGTATTTTAAAAAGAAAGCAGATGATGACAAATTCATCAGTATTGAGTTGATTGAGAAAAAGTGTAATTAGGCAACACATGCACTGACAAAAGGGAGCCTTACACACACAAGACCTATCCTGAGTTTGTGTGGTGTCATCCTGATAATGTAATTGAGACTTTTGGGTGTAAAAGGGAAGAGCCTGTTGCAAAGAAAGAGACTCCATTCTCTAACATTGCAGTCTTTCTTCTGGGGTCAGTGCAGGACCTATATGCTTCCTTTTGAGTATGGTCGAAATTCAACACTCAAGCCTGAAGCTTCTGCCCTCCTGCAGTGCAGACCCTGGAAGCCTTGCCCGGAGAGGGAATAGCTGAGGCGGTGCTGGCTCAGCTGAGCTACCACCATGCACTGTAATGTGCCATCCTGTGATATCAGAGAGCTGTGGGGAACTGAGATGAGCTTCTTTCTTCCACTGATGCATGCATGCAGCCAATCATTCTGGTTTTTTTCAGGCAACGAATTACTGAAGTTCTTTAGCTGGAAATTTTAATATGGAATTTAGGCCAAGGGACACATTGTACATCAGTTTGGTCGCTAGTCCACCTTCCCCTCCCTGAGGCTCCTGTCTGAAAAGATCAGGTTTCCTCATGTCCAGAATCTTACTCACTTGGGGCACTCAAACAAGTGTGCATATGTCACTGTATATCCCAGAGTTACTTGTCCTGCTGCATGCCACCAGACATCTCTACACCTTCCCACCTTAGTGAGAATTAGCAGGAGTAAATGCATGCTCATATCCTGTCATTTTTCTGCAAGGTTGGGCATTTTGGTTTAGAACAGCTCCCACCAAAACTGCTATGTTTTGCATGAAAACAGGTGCATTTTCCAGTGGTTTTACTCTGGGAGGAACAAACTCCATCAGAAGGGAGGAGAAGACAGTAGGATGTTTGTTATTTCTCACATTGCCATGACAAGATTCCTCAGAACTAATTTTGGAGATTAAACTTCCTGGAAAATGAGTGTTCCTTAATGTATACATGTGGATGGTATGAGGAGGCACCTACATGACTTCAGTTCTTCCATTATATGTGTTTCAAATTACTGGCTTTATAATCTTATTATCTGTGGGTCCTGTGTTATTTTATTTCCTTATGAAAAAGGAACACAAAGAGAAAGGTGCTAATATCTCATGACCTAATTTAGCTGGAGCCATGCTCTTCTTTAGCATCACAGTGGCTACGTCAGTGGAGAATTCCCAGCCCTAGTGATTTGTCACTCCTATATTTAGATTCCAAATCATACCTATGTATATTGCACATAACCAGTCCCACATCAGCTTTCACAGCATTCTGTGTGCAATTACTTTCTATTCTGCTCAAGCCTTTTATCTTTGGAGTGAAGGAAAAGCAAGAAAAGTGAACCTCACATTATTTTTGGTTGTTGTTGATTCACCTAACACTGGTAGGTTGTACACACTATCACCTTCTCTCTTTTCCAAAATGAAGAGCAGCTGTCTTTTGACATTCCTGATCAGGTTTAGGAATGAACTAGGTGCCAAGTTTCACTCTTCTTGGTATTGTGCAACACTCCTACAGAGCCCTCAAGTAGAACATTAGAAACCTACACAACTTTAAGCTGAAAACTAAGGGTGTTTGTACAATGAGACAGCAATTTTGAAGATTATGCCCTTGAATGTCAGTGTTACTTTGTGGATGGATCAGAAAGTTTTCATGTCGTTTTTCCTAGTGCTGCAAGCCAGCTGGGTGCAAGCCAGATCCTGCCTGGGAGCTGTGCATCGTAGTATTAGCCTGGGCCAATAATTCCTGTCTAGTGACAAGGCATCTAACTCGGGCTCTGTGCCACGTTAATGCAACTGGGCTTAAACATGTCTGTTCTCATGGAACATGCATAGAGCAGAAGCAAGACAGTGGGCACCTGCCCCCATAGCCTGTGTCTTCCTCACATTCTTCTGAGGGTTCTTACCAGCATTGACTTGCTTGCACTTTCTGACTGGTACAGAGAACTGCATCCAAACAACATGTATTGAAGAATTCTGGGAGAAGGACTGCCCTTTCTCATAATTAGATAAACAGAACAGTCCCATCTTCTTAATTTCTGCTCTGTTGATAGCTCAGACTTCAGACTATCTAGAAATATAGGAGTTTTAGAGGATCTGAAGGTACAGGTTACATCAATTTGCTGCCAAGCTCTCACAACTATGTCTTCCTCAAAATTCTATCAATAGTCCATCCAAAGAAGAAATCAAAATTATTTCTTTTCCTCCTCCACAGCTGTGCTTTTGGTATACTGATGGAAAATGTGTTGGATTTTTTACTTATAGTCTAGTTCAAAACAGATAAATCAGTATATACCAGGCAGTGATTCAACTGGAATACTCCTTACCACACCCAAAAGAAATGAAATAAGTAGTTGCAAATATTCTCTTTAATCATGGAAAAAAGCCTTGTATCCAAATTTATGCAGACTCCGTTAAAGACGTGACCAAGTTCTCCTTTCATCATCATCAAATTTGCTTTGTGTCTCTCAGTCAGCTTCCTTCAAGTTGCACCACTGGTTTATGCTAGAGTTACGGAGATCTTGCTCCCAGGCATCTGAAGAAATGCCTCCTTCTTCCTCATTTTCTGTGTCTTTTGTTATTTCTCATATGAACTGCTATCATAAATATTTAGATGGAAATGGCTAACAGGAAAATTGTATAGTTTCTAAGATCAATGAGCCATTAAATAGGTTCTAATAATCTCAATAAAAGTTTGGAATATTTAATAATGGGAAACAGACATATAGGTTGCATGATTGCTACCAGACTCTCAGTAAATATTGTCAGTGGCTCTTACACTGTGGGTTCCTCAAGCACCCTCAAAGAAGAGCCTCTGGGTATGGGAGAGGGAGTCAACCAAATCATGTATAAAAAAAGTACTGTTCAAGAGAACATAGCTGTTTTTTTGGGAAACGCTGTTCACTATCTGCTTTTTATCATCACCGTGGAGTGTTTAGAGGTTTTCCAATAAACAATTAGAGAACTAATCACAATTCGTATTTATAATAATTTGCACTTGTATCGCATGTAACATCATGGGTTTCAGTGCCCTTTTCTTGAATTGACACTGTCACAAATTGGAAATTTGAGATGTACAGAGTCATTTTCTCTGAAACAAAGCCCCCTCACCTCTCAGAGACTGGGGAAGATGTTAGTTTAATCAAATTACATCTGGGCACAATGCCAAGTGGGAAACTTTGATTAGCAGCATCTCCCTCTAGAGCCCTTCTCTTCTTTGACCACATAGTGAATTTAGGAATTACTTGATTAGGTTTTTGAAAATTAGGTAAAGTTAGGGTCCTAATGCACATTGTAGATCTCCTCTTTGCTCTATGCAACTAAGGAGAATGAAATATTTATCAAGCCAGGTGAAGACACTCAAAGGCCTGATATGTGTTTCTGCACAAAGTTCCTTGAATAAGTGTGAACGTGTTCCATACCTTGGTCATTGAGATATGGGCTAAACTCACCAAAATATATTTGTAATAAGCAGTCTGCTTATGTCATAGAATCAGAGAATGGTTTGGGTTGGAAGGGACCAAAGATCATCCAGCTCCAACCCTCCTACCATGGGCAGGGACACCTTCTGCTAGACCAGGTTGCTCAAAGCTCCATCCATCTTGGCCTTGAACCCTTCCAGGGATAGGGCATCTACAACTTCTCTGGGCAGCCTGTTCCAGTGCCTCATCACTCTCACAGGAAACAATTTCTTCCTTATATTTAATCTAAATCTTTCCTCTTTCAGTTTGAAGCCATCCCCCCTCGTTCTATCACTGTGTGCCCTCTCCAGTTCTCTTGTAGCCCTCTTCAGGTACTGGTAGGCCACAGTGAGAACTCCCTGGAGTCTTCACTTCTCCAGGCTGAGCAAACCCAACTCTCTCAGACTGTCTTTGTAGGAGAGGCATTCCAGCCCTCTGATTATCTGTCTGGCATCCTCTGGACTCGATCCAACAGTTCCATATCCTTCTTAAGTTGGAGGCCCCAGAGCTGACCACAGTACTCCAGATGGGATCTCACAAGGGCAGTGTAGAGGGGGAGAAACACCTCCCTCAACCTGCCTGCCACACTTCTTTTGATGGAGCCCAGGATATGGGCCCAATGTCCTTGTTGGATGTTGGATTCTGCGGCCTCTGAAAGGTGGCAGCAAAATGCTTCCAGCTACAGAGACCCCCATGCTGTTTGTAGGTTCTCTAGAGGTCCCTTTCTGGTAGGCAGGTCCACGTCTGTCCATCGTTACAGCCATTTACAATATTTGATGAAATAGATCAGAGCTTCAGGTGCTACAGCTGCAGGAAGCAATAAACCAATTCAACATTCTCCTGCCCTGTATTAACTAGATAAGAGCTGCTCACATGAGCTGTACTGTGCGTCTTTTAAATTAGCAGTGGAGGAAGTGTGAGAGTGGGGAAAGGAGAGATACTTGATCTGCCCTACACCTTCCTTGCCCTTATCTCCTTGTGTAAATGATAGATGAAGTTACTGTGCCAGTAATCCCTGCTGAGTGAACAGAAAAAAGAATGAACACTGTTTCCAAAACATTTGCAGTAGGATTGCATAATCCTCCTGATATTTCCAGAGAACTCACAGGCTTCACCTGCCCAACTGTTTGTACAGCTGTAGCTCTTCTTGGAGATGTTGGTATGACCACCTAGATTTTCTCTGACTTAACAGGTGGCACCTGCCATTAAGCAACATTGTCCCTATGTTTGGCTTACTTATGTATGGCTTTACTTACTTGTTAATATACACACCATGTGTAGAGTGGGACAGTTATCCCTACGAAGGCATAAATTTTCTGGGTCAGTGGATCATGTGAGCATTAAGCAGCTGGTGAGCTAGGTCTCCCATCCCTCAGACCACTATTTGTCTAATCATCTCTTGGTATTTTCTATATCTGATGAATCTGCCCTCTCTCCATTTAAAATTTATATTACATTAGCTGTTAAGTGTGGGAACTGATTCCTGGTTGCACATTACATAACTTAGAAGGACTCTGGTGCACAAAACCTTCATAACAACTAAGCTTGCTTTTCATGGCATGTTTCTTGGTTTCAGCTGGGATATAGATAATTTTCTTCCTAGTAGCTGGTGTGTTTTGGATTTCATATGAGAATAAAGTTGATAATGCACTGGTATTTCGGTTGTTGCTAAGCAGTGCTTACCCTCAGTCAAGGCCTTCTCAGTGTCCCGTGCTCTGTCAGTGAGGAGGTGCACCAAAAGCTGGGAGGGAGTGTGGCCAGGACAGCTGACCTGAACTGGCCAAAGGGATATTCCACACCAGATTCCTGCTCAGTGTATAAAATGGGAGGAGCTGGTTAGGAGGGGTTGATCACTTCTTGGGGATGGGCTGGACATCAATCAGTGAGTAGTCAGCTATTGTATTGTGCATCACTTGTCTTTTTTGTGTTTTATTCCTCTCTCTCTTTTATCTACAATTCCTATTGTTATTATTATTATCATCATAATCATCATCATCGTCATTATTATTAACAATTTTATTTGTCTTTTTAAACTGTTCTTATCTTAACCCATGTATTTTACCTTTTTCTGATTCTCCTCCCCATCCCACCAGAGGCAGGAGGAGCAGGTAGCAGTGAGTGGCTGTGTGGTACTTAGTTGCTGGCTGAGGTTGTATCTCAACAACATACATACACCTGTATAACTGGGTGCCTCTTGCATATTTTGCAAAAACACTGTCATTAAGGTCAGTGATGTACAACCAAGTCTGTTGATCAGCTTCAACTAAGTAAAAAAAAAATTCTTTACCTTATTTTACAGTGATTTAACTCCAGTGACATTAATGGAAGTGCACTGCTGCAGAGAACAACCAGAGTTAGGCTGAGGAAGTAGTGTGATGCATTGCCCTTCCAGACAGCTTGGGGTTCTTTATGAACAGTGAGTCCTGTATCTGCACAGAGTTTATGTTACATTTAGGCTCTTGTCAAGGAATCTAATCTGTGCAGGAAGTCTTTCATGGGTGCACAGAATTCCATTAACAACAGCAGGGACCCATCCAGGCAGCAGGACTCACATGTGTCTAGCTAGCGGCTGATGGCATATATATGTGTGTGTGTCTATATATTTATAAATAAAACCCAGGCACTGGACACAAAAATGTTTTGTTTCCAGATTGAAAGGAGGTGCCTTTCACACATTGTGCTGTGGCACTTCAGGATAACTCTGAGTGTCTTATCAAGCTGATGACACTAAGATAGTGGAGAGTCAGATGGAAATTATATGTCTGGAGTTTTGTTATAGCTACAGAATCACATGCTTGGTTCTTTCTAAAAGCACTCAGGATCTTTTTGGTACCTTGTACCATTACAGCTGTACTGGCCATTAGCATGGTGCTCACTTTTCACACCCAACTATGAAATAGGTGGAAGATTCCTTTTGTTTGGCCTTCTTAAGTATCCATGTGGCTGGAAATTCAAGGGAGGCAGAGATTGCCCTTCTATTCCCCACTCCCATGCAAAGAGCTACTCTGTGACGGAGGGCATCAGTGGCTGTACTTCTTCATTTCTTTCAGGTAAGAAATCTGTTTTCAGAACCTGCTTTTGAGAGACCAATCAAATGGAAAAAAACCCTTTATCCATATCATATTCCTGTGTGCTAATTAACTGATAGGCAAATGAGGTGGAGACTGTCCTCTATACCCTCCTTTAATCAATTGGTGGTGGAGATCTGAGATTCAACCTCATCATGGTAACAACTGAAAAAATGTAGTGGAAAGAGGAGCATATTTTCTCTGCCAACTTACAGATGTGGTGAAGACCCAATTCACTTGCAAAACCTCTGCCACTCCATTGGCACTTAGTGAAGTTGGGCTATCATAGTGTGATTATTTGCAGCCTGCATGTACCTCTGTAGTCCTCCAGCAGGGCTGCCAAGGTCTTTTCCTTGTGACACCTCTTATTCTCCAGCTCTAACAATAGCCTTCTTACATAGCTTTAGCTGGCACCTTGCTCGTGACTTAGGCAGGGCACTGCCTGAAATTAGATACAACAGGCTGCTTCCAGAGTGAATGCTGAGCCTGCAATTACAAATCCAAGCCTAACAAAACCACAGCTGCAGCATGGTTAGAATGGTTTCTCAGAGGTGTGCTGCAGCAGAATGTGGCTGGGCTTGATGACTGGTGTGTGGGATAGGTAAACTCATACCTCTAGCTTTTCATTTGTGGTCTTAGGCTGTGATTAGACATGTTATTCCAGATAGAATTGAGCCAGGGTAGGAGGTTATTGTCTCTGTCTGCTTGTCATGATTATCTTCACTGCTCTGAGTACTCCCATCCCAATTCCTCCTGAAATAACTCGCTTCCTAACCTGAACTTTCCTCTCCACCAAATGATGGGGGTTTAAACTTAATAATGTAAGCAACATTTATTTATTTATCTATTGATTGAATAACTGATTTTCTGAACTGTGTGTTTTTGGAAGAGAAAGATTAATATACCAGTGGGTTGGTGGTATGGATTACACCAATTTACTGTCACTAAGTGAAGTCACCCACTTTTACCACTAACATGAGCAGACACTCCTGTTGTTTCTCTTGTACTAGGCTCAGGTGCTGGTCACATCCATGCATGAACTTTTTGCTAAGTGAATGAGCCAAATCAGCTCTTCAAAAGGGTTAGGTGAGCACCAGAACTGGTGGAGGAAAGGACTGGACTGTGCAGTTGGGGCAGAGAGAAAGAGAAAGGAACACAACCATTTGCTGAGAGCACACGCCTGCAGATGTGAGCAGATGAGACAGCTGTAGGGAGCAACTCTTGTACATTTGCACTGCTAGATCTGGAGGGCTGGCAACTTCAGGGCATGGGAAGAGACTGGTGATTACTTGATGACCCCCCCTACTAATGCTGGTGGATGCCCAGCACCTTACTGAAGTGTTCAGTGAGATAGCGATCACTAAATGCAGCGTTTTGAGAAACTAGTCAGGAGTTTGTGGCTTCTCCAGGCTGCAGCTAGAAACACCATCTCCATTTAGAAGTGTGTGAAGGACATGTTTGATAGAAGCTCTTGAGCATGTTTCTTGGGAGGGATACTTCAACAGCACCTGTTTCTTTGTGGTCTGATGGGATCCTGATGGGATAAGGAAATACAGTTAGTGCTGAGTCCTCTCCCCAAGCCTGGTCAGAGTGGCTTGGTGGGCAGCTGATCCACTGAATTCTAGATATGAACTACCCTGCAAAAGGTAATGAGCATGAAAAGGAAGAATAGTAACCATGGGATTTAACTGCAATATTTGGGTTGGTTTGCTTGCCTATGCCCTGCATCTTCAAACTCCCCACACTCCCGTAGGAGAATGGAAAACTTGTCTGTGACCTGTGCAACACACCTCTTAAGGCAGATGTGCATCTGTGTGCTGTTGAGTTCTAGCTCAAAAGTGTGGGTAAATGAGAGGACTAAGCTCTCATTTCCCTCAATTTTCGACTCAGGCATGTCTTTGTAACCCAGTGTGCTCCTATTTATACAGATAAATGCCAGCTCAGCAGTGATGAACAGTACTGTTTCCCACTCTCCCTGGTGCTTATGCTGGGCCATTGTGTTACAAGTGATTAGACCATTAGCTCACCAACTCCAAACAGGACTAAGAAGGAATTAAGTGCTGTGGGAAAAATGTGTTCAGTGGCATTTTGAATTGTTCTGTTCCTCAAGGCAAGATCCATAAGCCTCTTGGTTGTAGCCAGAGACCTGTTCAAATAAACCCTGACCCTGGGCACCTCATTGATGAATGTGTTGTGCAATTTCACTCACTCTTTCCACCAGACTTTTCAGGTATCTCCTGTTGTGTAGTCTAACGCTTCATAGGAACTGAGACCTACAGTTGCTATAAAATTTAAGGAGTAATGGAGCTCATCCCTAGTTGAAATGAACACCTCAGATTTTATGTTGGAACTTTCTGTTTTATTAGAGGCTGTTCCCTTCCCCTGTGTTGTCACTGAAGAGGTTACACCATGGATTTGCAATTTCCCCAAATAATAAGGACTTTCTGGTGGAGAGACCTGGGCTGGAGGAGTGAGAAGCCTGAAAAACTCAACACCCCAAATACCCCATCTCCCACACATCCAGGGTGTGTGCAAGCCTGGAGGATCTCTGCAGAGGGAGGTGGTGATAAGGCAGTCCTGTTTCTCAGCCCAGCTGGCGTGGAGCTGTGTGTCTCTGCAAGATTCCTTCAGCACAGGGTTTCACTGATCCCTGCCTGAGATCATTGCCTATAAACCATCCCAGTGAGGAACACTCTTATCCCTTCCAACCCCATTGCAGGACAGGCTGCCAGTGCAGCTGTAACTCCAGACCCAACAGTCCAGAGAGGGATGTGGCCCAAGCTCATGGCTTGGCTCTGTACCTATTGTGCTCTTTGGGGAGAAGAGGGCAGCAAGAGTCCAGCAGCAGAGCAATCACCATCCAAGATTTTCTGCTTCTTCCATTTTCCAGCTTTTCTCTCCCTCAAAGACCACTGATGAGTCAGATTCCCTAAAAGGGTCCTGACACCCTTCTTCCAGCTGCTCTGGCCTCCCCTCATGCTCTGCTCTTGTGTGGGGGCTCGTGGATCTGTGAGGAACCTGTGCATGTAACCTGTGGTAGACACCCTGAGCACGCCAGGGCAGGATCACAGAATCATCAGTGTTGGAAAAGTCCTCCAAGACCATTGAGTCCAACTGCTAAGTTAGCACTTCCAAGGACAGCCCGCTCCCCACCTCTGCCAGCTGCATGTAACCCTGTTAGTATTTATTTTGCACCACTCTTGTAATTAAAATGTGTTAAAAAGGATGCACAAACTCCTTGCTTTTTGCAGAAAGACTTGTCTTTTTTTCATAGGTTCATGCTGTGGGTCGTGTGTAGGAAAGCAGAGGGGAGTCTGCTGTGATCTCATGTTTGGCCTTCACCAGCTTCTCTCAAGAGACACTCAAAATCTTGGCTAACTGATGGTTTACAAAGACTTGAAGATCTGTGAAGTGTTCTACAGAACAGGGAGTGTGGATAGGTGATGCAGCGGCTCTCAGCTTCTCATCTGAATTTTGTAGCTGAACCTAAATTTGGCCTCAGGCTCAATGTGCCCATCCGGGAAGTGGGTCTAGGGATACTACAGGTGGGTTCCACCGCTCAACTTGTTCCCACTTCCACAACTTAGCTTGTAGGAGATACAAGGAGAGACCTTCATCAAGTGAAAGGGCGGACTGTCCCTGTCCCTGTAGGTTCAGATGCTCAGTGACTCACTGACAGCAGAGATAGGAAGGTGACCTCCAACAGGGTCAGTCTTCAGCTGGCAACAGGCCTCTGCAAAGCCAGTGTGTCTCCACAGCATATCACTTTGCTGTTTCTTCACAGTGACATGGGCATGGCTTGGTGTAATGCTTGCAAATTAATTTCAGTCCCCAACTTAACAACATCAGGGAAGCATTAGATAATGAAGGCCTCATAGCTTCCATGCCTCCTCTGAGTGGGTGAAAAAGAGACTCTTGTGTTTCCTCACACTGTGATCAGTGCCATTTAGAGGGTTTTAATTAGTTACACAGAAAGAAACAGGAGTGATACAAGGAAAAAACCCAAACTCCACCCTCCTGTGAAAGCAGAGCCATAACAACCCCCTGTATCTAGATAGTCAGGACTGGAAAAGAAAATGGCCTCACCCATAATTTATGGCTCACTGTATAGCCACAGAAGCTTTACCACTTGCAAATACGACCCTTAGTGGGTTATTAACCTGAGTCTCCAGAGGCTCACGTTAGCACATCCATCCTGTTAATTAATTAGCTGAAATATGCATGCTTTCCTCTGATGCTAACTTGCAAAGGGTAACATGGATTTTGATTATACTTAATCCCATATGAAATACAGCAGACGCTCACACTATGTAAATACTGACAGGCAGCTTAGAAACCTCTGTGATCCAACAGGATCTGATCACAAGCGCAGTGTCTGGCAATCTGAAAACATATTTCAACACAGAACTACCGTAGTATTAAAAATAAAGTGGCGTTTGTTTCATCGTAGGCTTGTTTTTGGCAGGGATGGAAGCAGTTTTAATACTAATGCAGTCAGGCAGTCTTTTCACCAAGGCATTATCAATACACTTTTCAAACTTTCTTTGTGAGAGAGATATAAGTTTATTTGCACCCAGAAGCCTGCCATCTACAAAGCTGCTATAAAGATTTGGCATTGAATAGCTGACTTCGAATGTCCTGCTACACACCTTTCCCAAACATTTGATATGCAGCAGGTGAATGCTGAAGGCTTATCAGTCCAATGCAGTGTTATTTCCTGTCATAACTTTGCACAACAAAGGATGTTTCTGTCCTCGCTGAGCTTTGGTGTTGCGCTATATACTGAGGTTCCTTCCGAGAAACCACTTTAATCCTTGGGAAGCTGAAATCACAGAGAAGGGGACAGGGATATTGCTCCTGCTAACTGCAATTTTATCAGCACCCAGCCGTATAAAAGCACGCGGCACGGGAGGCAGCACAGGCAATCGAGGGATGCTCACCCAGGGTTCTGCTTCAGCAGAATAAGAAGAGAGCCAGGACCAGTATTCTAGTGCTATAAAACAGGAAACAGAAAGAAAGGCTGGGATTTATATTTAAACCTATTTGGTTAGAACTTCTATGATATTTTAGGGAGAGATCTTTTGAGGAGGATGAAGGGACAATACTTTGACCACTATGCTACCAAAAAATTTTCTGCCTTCGAAAGCTGGTGGGGGTTCATAGCACAGGTAGCTGGGCTCTGCAATTCCCTGTGTGTTTGGTATAGGCATGGTAAGAAGGAACTAATTCATCCCTCTGAAGGGGACTTGAGATGTGCTGCTTTTGCATGAATGGCCAATGCAGAAAGAGATTTGGGCTTCGTGTGATTTTGTGACAATAGAAATTGTCTTGCTTGTCCACCCTCAGATCTGCCCTGGAAATACCACTAGGGCTGACAGAGGGACATCTGCTCCTCTTTCCCACCAACCCCATCTGATGGGGGGTATCATTCTGTTGTTCCTTGTCTCACCTGTGACCAGAGGCTGGGAGGAGGTGATGAGTAGATCCTGACCCCACCTCAAATAGAGAAGAAGCACAAAGTGGCAGCACCAGCCAGCGCAACAAGGACTAATATAAGCACGTTTGCCCTTGCCTGTTCCATGTCCTGTCCTGAGGAGTTGAGAATGCTGAGGTCCCTATCCTGCCCTGTGCTTACTGGGACATCCTCCATCATAGAGCAGAGCAGCTGAGGGATCACAGCTTCCAAGGGCCTATTACAGTGTGCATATTCCTTCAGCTGTGCTGGAGGAAAAGAGATGTAAAAAGAAAGGAAAATAGGTCTTCTGCAGATCACAGAAGCATAGAAGCATAGAATCATAGAATAACCTGAGTCAGAACGGACCCACAAGGATCATCGAGTCCAACTCCTGGCCCTGCACGGGAGAGCCCCAGGAATCACACCATGTGACTGGGAGTGTTGTCCAAACATTTTTACTAATATCCAGCCTAAACTCTCCTGACGCAGGTTACGCCATTCCCTCGGGTTCTGTCAGCAGAGAGAAGAGGTTGGTGCCTGCTCCTCTGCTTCCCCTCATGAGGAAGCTGTGGACTGCTCTGAGGTCATCCCTCAGTCTCCTCTTCTCAAAGCTGCTGCTGATTTACTTGTGAAGTGTGAACCAAAATAAAACTACTCAGTGTTCATGAGCACAAACATAAATTTAACCACCTATATTTCTTTAAAATATCAAGGACTTGAGCTGAGTCACCTTTACTGGATATTAGGCAAAATGGGAAAATTTGACTGAAGGAGGGGTCTGTAAGAAATGATGGGTGTATGTGTGCACCTCTATGCCCATACATGTACATACATCTGCCTTTGAGATGCAGTGCCTTAGGCAAGGGTATAAGGAGGAGTAATCTGCAAGGGGTTTTATTCTTTCAAACAAACTCAGTGAAGGAGCGTGTGCTAAATGGAGGTTTGTCTACTACACAAATTGTTACAATTTAACTAAATAGGTTTCTAAATTAATTTGGTTAAATCGGTGCAACCCCTTTAGTATATAACATCGATTCAGCTTAATTGAGTTTGTTCCCAAATTAAGCTAAATCAGCATAAAGTGCTCATCAACCAATTTGAGCATTAAGGGCTGACAATTTCTGTGTGTAACCAGGCCTATGTGAGTTGCGGAAGTATCCTGATATTCCAAGTGTCCCCCTATGCTCTGAGGGTGAAGTGACCAGGGAGTGCTGCTCCACCTACTTGTGGTGCCTTGGGGATGGCTACCTTGAGGAAAATGACATCAGGAGCTTGACTTGCTCTTAGTCCTAAACAGGGCTCTTGACTGGTGACTTTATAATTTTGTTAGAGATCACTTGGGAGTTTCTTCCATGACGTTTATGTGTAAAGCGAATGAAAAAAGTTTTTATTGTAAACCATTGGTAGTGGATTTCAGCCAGAGAAACATAGTCACAGATTAAAATACTCCAAACCCATTTTCAAGGAGAAACTAGCACGAATTCCCTTATTTTTCTTTTGATCTGGAAAATAAAACTCTTAAAATTTTGGGCTGACAGTATCTCCTTTATGTTCAAGGAAACATAAAGCATTGCTCAAAAAAAAAAAAAAAAGATGCAAAGTGCAGACAGAGCCGGCTTTTCACTGTGTTATTTCCTCCAGAAGTTTTTCTTGGATTTTACTTTAGTATATATTAACAATGGGACAATATTTCTTTATAGGGTGTATAATTCAATTAAATATATTAATGAGACAGTCACTTTAAAACAAACATATTCTTCACTTCCAGTGTCAGAGAAGAAAATGTTTTGTTTTGAGGATGAACCTAATATGTGTTAGCCAAAAGTTAACTCTTAACCAGTGTAACATAAAAGCTACTGTAAATGGTACTGGAAAACCAAGGGAAAAAAAATCCTTTTGTATTCCCTGAGAAATGTTGTTTCATTGTGTTGACTCTAAGGCAGAGTACTACAATTCAGCCCATAGGGTAAGTAGATGAATCTGTAACAGGTTATTTGGCTTCAAATGAGTGTTCCCACTTCCATCCCCCCCCCTCTTTTTTATTTTTTTTGTAAAGTAGGATTTCTGTCTGACAGGTCAGACTGGAAGTGAAAAAAGAGATCAGCAAATGGGAACTCAGTTCTGCTTTTACACCAAAGGCTTCATGGGCTTTTATAGCAGGAAAACCTTTAAGACTTTGAGGACTTCAAGAGATCATGAAGGCAGGACAGCAGCAGAACTGCCTCTTGAAGGGCCCCCTAAATGGTTTCACGTCAGACACGTGTTGTGGACAACAGAAGGTCCTTGTTTAGTAATGAAGAAAAAGCCAGCAGTTTTGCTTCTCCACAGCCAGATTTTTAAGCCATAATTGGATCTTGTAACACTGCCAAGGTAAAGGCAGAGGGCCACGACAGGGAAGCCTGACACTGCAAGTGAACTGAAACTAAATATAGTTCTCATGCAGTTTAAAAAACCGCACATCAAAGCCCAGAACACCCAGCCCCATCTGAGACTCTCACAATGGAACAAAATGAGAAAACGACGATGATAACATATGTATTTTACTGTGGAGCTACAGGCAAGCAAATGAAATAATCTGAGAGAGGTTTTGGCTGGTTGTGATTAAAGATCAGTACGTGCCAAGCAATCCGAGACAGAATCCAAAGCCCAGCTGCTGAGAATGCTGCTGGGTGAGGGAGCCAGGCAAGCCTCCCCTGGGCACTGGGGCAGTGGGTGCTGGGCACAGCAGTGCTTGGTGAGAAGATTGTGTGTGTGCCTTTGCTGGCAGATCAACAGGATTTGGGGCTGCACAGTGAGATCATATCAGTCCCCCCATGGTGGCAGACCTGTTTCATGCAGGCTGTTTCAATTGCTGGGCATCTGCAAAGCAGTCACTCCTTCCCAAATGACAATGGTGTCTGCTGCCATGTGTGTCTCCTTGAGGGCTGCAGTACCAACCTGTCCTGGCTCTGACCAGGACAGGGTTAATTTTTGCAGTAGCCAGCAGGGCAGGAGGGGGCAAGGCTGGGACCTGGAGGTTGTTCTATATTACATCACTTTATTTTCTGGGTATAGGGGAAGGGCTCCCTTCCCCATGGGTAGTGTGGCAGCAGTTGGGTATTGTTGGGGGTGAGAACTTATGTGTGAATCCTTCATTTCTTGTATGCTCTTTTATTAGTATTGTTGCTGTTACAGTTTGTTTTCTTATCTCATTGCTGTTTCCAGCAAATCATTCTTATTGCAACTCCTGATCTTTACCTTTTGGGCCTCCAATTCTCCCCTCCAGCCCCCACAGAGGAGTGGGAGGGGAGAGGAAGTGATCAGGGTGTGTTTTGGAATGGTTTAAGTGAGAACATCATCATCATCGTGGCTGGGCTTCACGAACGAAGATTTGGGAAGGCTCTATCCACATTTGTTACAGGCACGCTGGTGGCTTATGAGGCCAATACGTGACAGACATATCCGATTGCAAAAGGCACAACAGAAAGACTCCTTAGATGGTGCATTCTGCAAGACACGGTTCTTTCTGTGTTGTCTTTTCTCCTCGAGAGTGATCCTGCGTGTGTTCTCAAAGGAGACAGCAGCGTTATAGATGGTGTGTCTCCAGGCCTCCCGATTGGAGGCCAGAGTAGACCAGTTATGGTGATCAATATGGTCAAGGCTGAGATGTTGTTTCAGGGAGTCCTTGTATCTTTTCTTCAGGGCTCCTCTCATGCGGCAACCGGTGGCAAGTTCACCATAAAGCAGGATCTTAGGGAGACAGTGGTCCTTCATCCTGGAGACGTGCCCTACCCATCGCAACTGTATTCTCAGTAACATGGCCTCAATACTTGTGACTGCTGCTTGCTCCAGAACAGATGTATTGGTCACAAAATCTGACCAGTGGATGTTTAGTGGGAACACTAAACTGGAGAATACCATTCCTAAACCATGACACAATCCCAAGATGGTGTGATTCTTGCTGCACTCTGAGTGGTTTGTCTGGCTATTTGTTATGTCATCCCAGGGCACAAAATGTCTGTAGCAAACTCATGTGGTGTTTGCAAAGGGCAGAGTGCTGTGAATATGGACTTGGCTGTCTTGGTTATCACCTGCTAGTGATCTAAGAGCCCAGTGAAAGACTACTGGTGGGTAAGAACAGATGGAACAGTCAGAGAGAGGGTTAAATTTTTCCTGAGGGTAAGGGATTGGACTAGTTAACTTGTAGATATTCCTTCTAGCCCTACACACTACAAAATTTGGATGGTAATTGTGATACCCTCTAAGGTGAGATTTATTCAGAATTTGGAAGCTGGTTGGCACCATTACTCAGACCAGGAGTTATCTGGCACACTGGAGTCTGAGTTGAGGCTCACATAGCTCTTCCCCTCACTCAGATGACATGCATTCCTCAGTTTGGTAAGCACCACAAAAGTGGAAACAAAATAAAAGTAGAAATAAACATCCTAGATATTTTCCAGCGTGGGAAAGCAAAACCATTAGAAGTGGGAAGCTTTCAGTGTTTTGCATTCAAATTGCACCTTTTATCATAAGAGATCAAGTACTTCACACATAACTTCAGTCAGTAACTTGCTCAATGCAGCCATTTCTGGGATGGAGCAGAGGAGAGGAAGATTAAATATGTCTAAAGGCACAGGGGCAAAAATGCTCACAGGAAAAGTGAACGTCTATAAAAGTCCATGAAAGCAATGACATCTAGAAAACCTATAGAAGGTACAGATTGTGGAGATCACCCACCTTAATCTACTGAAATGGAGAACAGAAGTGAGTTTAATCCAGTGGGAACTGCTGTAGATATTTTCCCTGCTAGGAAGGCTTCCCAACCCTCTTCCAAGAGATGCAGTAGATTTATACCGCACGTGAAAGGTCTGTCTGGCCAGGAGGAATTGCACGCTTCACTTCTGAAAAGAAACACTAAGGAAATAAAGTTTTCATGAAGAAAGCATCTGTTAGCTTTCATTCTTCCCTTTCATGGGAAAAAATGTGTTATGAAAAAATGAGGTTTTCCTCATATGGTCAATGAGGAGCTGCAGCCCTTTAGCCCGCTCCTTCTCTCTAATATACAAGGGGATTCCACAGTCATGCTGCTGTTAAATCAGTTGGCACTTGATCCAGGAGAAACTTGTATGTGGGGGTCTGTCCAAGAAATTATGTAGTGGCTTTGTCTATCTGTTGCAATGCAGAATTTCCAGCTTTTCAGCAACCTGGATGCCAAAACTAAGGGTGTTGGGTTTTCTTGTTTGTTTTGGTTTGTTTGTTTGTTTGTTTGTGTTTTTTGGTTTGGGTTTGGGTTTTGGTTTTGTTTTTTTTTTGACTATGTTAGTCTTCCATTTACCCGCACATACAACTTTTTGTAGACCAAGCCCTTCCTACATCACTTCAAGACCTGGACTCAATGAGCCTTGTGGGTCCCTTCCAATTCGGGATATTCTGTGATTCTCTGTCTTACCAAAATTTTTTGTATCATTTAAGTCTATTAAACTTTTATCCATTTTATTCCTAAAAGAAAGTAATAAAAGCAATAATACATGGCAGCAGAATTGTAAACCTTAAGGACAGTCTCATGGGGCACACCATGGGAACGTATGGAAGGTACAGAAGGATGTCATTTGTCCTGGAGACGCAAGGGAGGAGAAGGGAGGCACCGGGTACCAAGCACTGGTGTTTGCAAAGGAACAGAAGGGAGACCTGTTGAACATTTCTGGCAAAGGAAGAAAACCAGTGACAATTATAATGGATTTTGAATCTGATATTGATCAACTCATAGGGGCAGGTAGTGGCTATTTTTTTTCTTTGGAGTAATAGGAAGATACATTGGTAGGACAGCTCTTTTAGTAGAAAGATGTGATAATTATTTTGATACCTCTACCAAGAGCAACACAGCTAGATATAGATTAGCTGTTATGTTCTTGGATGTGGTGAAGATGATGTTTCAGAAAGTGGGAAGAAATGGGCAGATGAGCAACTACTTTAAACCTATTTCTGACTAGCAGAGAAGAACAGTCTGACAATCTAAAGGTTGGGTGGTAATTTGGATGAAAGCAACCATGAAATGATAAAGTTCATTATTCCAAGGGAAAAAGCTAGACCAGCTGAATATGGATAATGACTCCAAAAAAGTAGACTTCAGCAAACTTGGGGAACTGGTAAGTAAGGTCTCTGAGGAGAATAATCTCAGGGACAAAGGAATGCAGGAAAGCTGGCAGTAACTAAGCCTATTTTAAAGGCAAATTCTTCTGATGCAGAAGACAGATTGGAAACAGTGAGAGACCTGTATAATTGCCTCTGGAGCTCTTAAAGACCTGAAAATGAAAAAGGCTTGACAAATGGAGAATGCAGAGACCCCAAGCAGAGTTTCAACTGGATTCCTTTTCCTACCATAAGGTGAAACTAAAAAGGGAGCAGTCCACAGACCCACTTGGAAGGGCCCCAGCTCAGTGTGCAGCAGAGGGGGCTGCCATGGGGTGTTTGTTGCATGGTTTATGAGGGAGTGCACTGCATAAGCAATAGCTGGGTGAGCTCACACATGAGTGTGGCACAAGGTGAAAGGAGGCATGAATAGCCTGAAGGTGAAGTGGTGATGCAGCATCCAGAGACTATAGCGAGAACCTTGTGAGATTGGCAGAGCACTGTGGCTTTTGTCCATCTGGATCAACAATGAACTTTGCTTTCCCCTTTGTCTTCTGTGCCCCAGCTTTTGCCCTTCCACTGGCCAATATGCTAAAAGAAGGTCTTAAAGTGAATTTGAGATAGGAAGGTGATTTCCCATGTTTGCTGCAGATAGGAGAACCAAGTCAGTAGAAGAGACTGATTTGCAGACTCTGTCTACTAGAAACCTCAGTGTTTTGGAGGAAGAACTGGCTGTGCAGAGCTGCACACTGGGACAATACAAGGACATTTATCCCTGCAGCCTATCCTTGTGGTGACACAGTAACTGCAGTAGTTCTGCAGCTGCCTCTTCCAAGGAAAACTCATAGGGTCACTGCTGATGTGGGAGGAAGGTCACTGACGGTTTTCCGCAGGAGAAGCTCATGTGTCTGTTTAGACACTGGGTATGGCCCATGTGGATTGAGTAACTGTAACTGGTGTGCAGCAAGGTGAGTCTTCCTGTTGGGAAGTCACTGCAGCACAGGGCAAGGGCTCCAAAATGTCATACTGAGTGACAGGACTGTGGATGTACTGCAGGATGTCAGGGTGTGGATGGGGAGCTCAGACTTTTCCCAGAGAGGATGAAGGACCCTCTCTGCCACTTGAGGTAGGGACCCAGTGCAGTTGTACCTTCTGTCCCTTTTCTGTCTGACACTATACCTGAGTGAGACGGCTTTCTGGCCCCCTCCTCTCAACTTCCCTGCAGCATGAAGAAATAGAGGAACCCCATCAGTCCAGAAGAAGGCAGTTTCTTAGCTCTTTTTCACCATTCCAGCATCCCACAGAGAACCTCCCACCCCAGTAGCATGGTGGGAGATGCCACTGTGGCACCCCCACTGCATGGCACTGGGTGTGTCCATCTGTGCTTTAGTTAAAGCCATTATTAGTGCTGTTATGCTCAAAGCTGTCCTCAAACTGAAGGGTGATTGCAACTCCCTTAGGAATAGTTGGAGCCCTTCTAGTTGGGATGGTGACCCACTAACCTTCACAGATCTGTGGGTTATCCTGCATTGAGCCCTCCTGGTAGGGACAGGGACCTGGCAGCACTTATGGGGCTTCAGTAATTGAGAAGATGTTACAGGGAGTGAAGGAGCTCAAACTCACTTTTTGACTACTGTCAGACTTGTGTTTAAGGCTGGTGGTTTACATTCCAGGATCCACTGCTTAATTGTTAATGAATTTGCCTGATGGAGCAGGGATGGGGAAGGGAAGACAAATCACAGTTGTATAAATGTACATGGAGAATCAGGAATGTCAGATGAGGTGCCAAAATGAAAAGGAGACGAAGGGAAGGGTAAGAAAAGGCCAGGTCAACACTGGCTGTCGGAAGGAGGTGAGGAGGGTGACACTGAGAACTGGGGCAAGCCAGGATTTACAGCCAGCCTATCCTTCCACACATTAAATCCCCGTGTCTGGCAGAGTAGAACCTTTTTTCCAGACTATAGCCCTAAGAAATCTGCTGAGAAATCCTTAGGTCTTTCTGATTAAGGATTTACACCAGAAAATTTACTGGGTTATGCCATAGGAGCATAAGGATAGTTATCCTATTAGTACAGTTTTCCTTCTTGATATCTTAAGAAAGAGCAGAATTGCCTTAATTTCTGATGCTTTCCCAGTGGCAGAGGACATTAGACCATCGAATAAACAAGTGTTAGATGATAATGAGCTGTTTAATCGCTACCTGCATCCCTTGATTCATGACTGATTTCCTCCTGGCCTTCAGTAGAGCTCTCTATTGATTAGGGGGTATATACTCTGAAAGTTTTCCACCACATGTTACTCATTTGAAGGACAACAGATCCCAGTGTACTTTTAAGCTGAGACTAATATGTTTGGCTTCAGGGTGTTAAAGATACAGTGTTAGGAACATGTTTTCTGTACACCAACCACAATTATTTTCCTCTGGATTTTCCTTTCTTGGCAACTAAACTAAGGGCCCAAGAGTTCGTATTGTACATGATCATTGGAAACTTTAAATGGCTATGGTCAGACATTGTAGGAATAGTAATTTCCTAAATATGTGACCTGCATTGTTTCCAGCAATAGCTGTAGAGGTGCGAGACTTGAAAGTAGATGCGAAAGACCCTGATCTCAATAGGTAAAGACATAAAGTCCCTCTAAGCCAGTAAAAAGCCACACAGATGTGCAAGAAAATTGGATGTCAGAAATTCCTGTGCACCATCTACCAGTCTACCATTCCCCAGGACAGGTGGAGGCAGTGAGTAGAGGTGCAAGAGCAGCCCTAAGCCCCCTTAGGGGCTAAGAGTTTGAGAGGGCAGGCAGCAACAGGCAGAACTGCTGCTGCACTCACCACTGCCAGCAAGACTTTTGGTCCTCAGGTAATAAGTTTGAACAAAATCTGAAATAAATCACTTTGAAATCTTATAAAATTCCTAGGAAGGTTCAGGGCAGAAGCTCTGATAAACTTCACAGTACCTAGTTATACTGCAAAATGCCTTGTTTGACTTAATTGCAGCAAAACTACTCTTTTTTAAATAAAACATAAGCCCAAACTAAACACTAATGTGTGCCATTGTTTTCTATGTCTACTGGTATGCTTGATGTATCGCATTTGTTTTCACTCGATCAGCTAGTATTAATAGGAAGAGAATTCAAATGCAGAAAGACTTTTGTTATTGAATTTCAATCTTTTAGGCAGACATAATAAGAACTTGTCAGTGTGTGTTAAACAGTTTTGCTTGTTACGGTTTCAAATGGAATAAAGGACTGATGCAGATCCCTCAAGCTGACAAAATTTATGACTTCCACTTCAAGAAAAGACAAGGATTTTGCAGTGCCTTGATGAAAGCAAAACTCCTCCTTGAGCCAAGGGCCATCTAAACAGAGGAACCTGAAGGATGGTGATGGCAGCATGCTGGCAGAGAAAGCACAGATGAAACATTTGCTAGAAGCAAAAACCTCAGCAAATGATAATTTGCTTCACACTTTGAATATTGAATGCCTGAAGCCTGAAATGCTTGTATTTTCTTTGTGTTTTGAGGTTTGGGGTCAGGACATATCTACTCCTCCTCTCCTTGAGTAATGGAAAAGACTGTGATTCAAGACCTTATCTTTTTTTAGACCATTAGTACCTACAGCACAGGTTACAAAATTACCTGCTTTAGCGCATAGATACAAATAACTGTCAGTGTTAAAAGAAGCAAAGGGTCTCACACATTTTGCTACACGTAATCTGTGCTTTACGTTCCTGTTGGTGTAATAGATCATTATGAGATGTGGGACTTACCAGATCATGTCCAAGAGTTTTGCCTAGCTCAGAGTGAAAGCAGAGTCTTTTAGACTAAAAATAAAGGGTACCTGGGTCATTAAGTTCAAACTTCTGTAGGGGGAGACAATACTCAATTGTTTGTGTTTAATTCAAAAGTTAGGAGCTGTTCAAGTTCAGAACACTTTTGGACTCCATGCTAAACTATAAAAGTGAATAGAAAAGGCCAAAGACTGAAAAAATCCTCTTTTATTGTATTTCACTGAACCTGTGCAAGCCTCTGAATAGGCAATGCATGTGTTACAACTTTATTGCTACACCTGGGCCGTTCAAGATTCTGAGGAATGCTTCACTCCATAGGTGGAAACCACAGTGAAAAGGAAAACACTTTCTTATAGAGTACAAAGAGTAGTGACAAATGAGATGCTTCACACTTTGAAAAGTGTTGTTATGAGTACTTAAACTAAGGCATAAAATACTGCACTTTTATCCTTACTGTTTAAGACATCCCAGAAAGTTTAAGGTAGATTTGATTTTCAGAGACAGGCAGAATGACACATTGTATAGGACAGAAACACAGAAAAATAAAACAACCCTTAAAACTTCTTTTCAGATCAATTTTTGTGTTGGCTGGTCATTTACAATGATGGAAGACTCTGAATGATCTAAGTCCATGGCAATGCTAGTGAAGAGTCACTTGTGTAGGAGAAGTTTCAGAACATCTAGCCTTGAGCCATGGGGTCCTGACTCAGGTGTTTTGGTGCTGTGGTGGCTCAGTAAATAGTAGCAAAATGTTTGTTTGGTCCTTGCAATAACCTACATTTCTCTCTTCCCTGGCTTTTCTCTCATTGACAGGTCTCTACACCCTGCCAGTAACGATGCCAAGTAGTATGACAGAGAAGAGGGGAAAGACAGTCATCTCCTTCCTAGAGAGCTCTGGCAGTGACATGTGTTGGCACCAGATGCAGTGAATGCATTCAGAACTCCTGCTACTGAGCTGGTCAGCTATTACAAGAAGACAATTTCCTGCCAGACAAGAGAGTTTTGCTGAATTTAGGCATCTTAGCCTGTTATGCAACAGCAGCAACTAAATTACTATAATCTCAGTAATGTAATAGCCACTTCTTGGCCTTGTAAGCCAGTGGTTCCAGCACTTACAAACTAACACAGCTAAGCACACCAGACCTCTCTTCTTTAAGCAATAATTTGTCATTTAACCTCAGGCTGGCTTTTCAGAGTTCTTCAAGGTCGTGCTTTGTTCATACCCCTGAGACTCTCCTTTGCTCTGGCAGCTATGAAACACTGGATGGTGAAAAACATTCCCCATGTTGCAATAATGCTGCTCATCTTAATGTCTCACATAGTTCTCTGTTTTTCTTTTACTAGTCTGCCAGTCTTAGACTGCAGACTCTTTGGAACAGTGATCATTATTTTATAAAAGTTCTGACTTTCACAGTTGTAGAAGACCTGGTCTGAAACTTCTGATGGCATCATCCACTTGGATACAACAAAATTCAAAATTCAGATAAAATTCTAATTTTTTTAAAAAAAGTGAATGTAGGTTCTAGACTTCTGCTTGGAATGATTCAGCTCTTTGGCTATGGAAATCAGCTGTACGTAGCTGTTGTTTTCTAATACACACTATACGGTGGAGCAATATCTTTCTCCCTTTCAACTTCCATTTCTTCGCCTGAAATTTACATTTATTCTAGCTATTATTCTGAGTTTGGTAAATTATCTGAGCCTGAGAGTCAGTCTTGTCTAGCTAACAAGATGAGAGCTAAACACCTCTGGCACCAAGAAAAAGAGATCCTGAGTATCTCATAGTGGTGAACACATAACCTTCTAACTCTGGTCTTCCCCGGGTCACTGGACCTTACACTTGTGATCACTGGAGACAAACCAGCAAAGACCGTATTTAGAATTTGCTTGAATTTATATTGTTCTCTGATCACCAGAAAATTAAAGGAATATCACTTAGCTTTGCTCTTCTCAGCCAAGGGAAATTCTGCACTGATCCTGATTATGTCTATGGGAATGTGAGTCAGGAGCTGAAGGTTGTGGAGTTCCACCAGTATTAAAACTGTGTTACTGAAAGGAAAACTTGAACTAGAGATTGGAGAGTTTTGCTCATGACACCTGAAGATTTGTCTAGACTGGGGATTTGTCCTGATTACTACCACTGGATGCCAGCCATTGGTGTTGCTGCACCATTGTGACCCCTTGCATTGGCAGATTGTGGTGCTAATGGTGGTGGTAGAGTTTTGTCACTTTAGGCAGTGATAATATTCTCTACTGGATGTGTTGGCTTTCTCCATTTGAACTGAGTGAGGTCTGTTAGTGTTTAGTTGTCTGTGACTTGAGCCTGGCAAATATATTGGGCCTGTGTATTCAAAGACAGGAAAAATGTTAAATTCTGTCAAACTTTTCCCGAAATTCTCAAAGCCTCTCTAAATTAGCTCTGCTGACACTTATATGTCGAATGGAGAACACATGAAGGTGTTGGTGAAGGCGAAAAGTGAATACGCATAAGAAAAGTTTAGTTCTATTGTTTGAGAGTACTGTAGAACAAAAAATTTAGAAATACCAAGTTTATCAGCCCATCTAGCCCCGTCCCAATAATATATTAAGTCATCTTGCTATACAGTTTGCATTGCTTTGTCTAGTCTAGTTCTTAATGACTCAACTTATGGAGTCTGCACCACTTCCCCAGAGAGAGAGTTTTACACAGTTTGAACTGTTATGATATTTTTTCTGATATCTAGCCTGCCATTTCATTTCAACCCATTATTCTTATCCTCCTCCTTCCTCTCAAGCATACCTAAACAGTCCTCTTTTTCAGTGTTTACATCTTTTGAAGTCTCATAGACATTTCTTTTTCTCTTAGCTGTCCCCCATCCATATATTCTCATATCTAGACTATTGATGCTTTACAATGAAATATTCTGGACTGCATAAAGAAGGAGTAAAACAAGCAGAGTCGCTTTTCTGCTCCACTTGGCACGGGTGAAAGCTTCAGTTGGCACAGTGAATTCAGTTTTGGACGCTGCTCTTTAAGAAAAGACACTGACAAATTGAAGAAAGCTCAAAGGGCAATAAGAAAAATTATAAAAGATTTAAAAAATCAGACTTATGAGAAGCAGCTGAGACAGGCATGTTCAGTCTGCAAAGAAGACCAAAGGAAGGCATAATAGCTGTCTACGAATGCATGAAATTATATGATAAAGGGAACAGGGGCCAGTTATTCTCATTAGTCAGAGAGGAAAGAAGCATAGAAACTGATTTAAGCTGCAGAAAGGAAAATTCCTGCTACATATGTGGGAGATGTGTTTCAGCTACTCAATTAGGCAATGGAATAGGCTGCTGTGAAAGGTTACAGAGTTAAAATGGCTGCAGAGATTCCAGGCTAGACTCAGCTGCTGGAACTAACAAAAAAAAAAATCTCACCTTGGTTTTGGAAAGGTGACCAGATGGGCTGCTGATGATAGACAATCACAAGTAAATATTATTTCATATTAAGGATACTATCTGCTCTAATGCTAGGTCTCTAAAGGGACAGGTAAGTGCTGAAAAACTGGCCTTCTCCCCCAGCAGAGAAAGGAAAGGCAATTGGACTGTGTGGAGACATGGAGATGGAGGTTATGACTAACCATCTGAGTGTAAACAGGTGCAAGAAAATTTTGCTTCATGCACAGACATGTGGCAGCTTCAGTTCAAAGGCTGAGTGGCTGAATGGGCACCGCACATCAGCTGACTGAACAAGCCCAGCTGCAAAGAGTAACAAGAGGCCAGGGCATGGGCAGAGAAAGTGTGGGTATGTATTTTTATTTCAGCTGTATTTCAGCTTGTCCCACTGTACTTGCCTGAAGTTACTCAGAGGAGTTGAATCCAGATGTCTGTATTCTCAGGCCAACACTTTGACCACAAGCCCATTCTCATCTTTTTAGCATTGCTTTCTTACCACCTCCTTGTGAAGTCAACAGCCAGCCATCTGATCCTACCTGGCTCATGCATTTTGAATTCTTGCAAATTTTGTGAGGGACTTTCTTTGCATTAAAAAAAACAAACCAAACCAAAACACTAATAAAAGGAGAGAGTAATGAGGAGCAAGCTGATGTTTTACCCTGATGTTTTCCACCAGGCAAGATGTACCCCTAGGAGCTGGCATGGCTGTGGGCTGTGTATAAAAAGATCAATATCTCATGAAAGGGTAGTTTATGATTGGCAACACTAAAATACTTAGCCTGCCATTTTGATCAGAGTCTTCACTCCAAATCTGCTCCCTTGGAGATGTACTAGTGCCATGAGCCTCCTGCCAGCTGTACAGCACTGATGCCAGCAGTGGGGAATAAGTAAGGCTCTTTACTTGCCGTTGTAGACTGATTCTTGCAATTGATGACTGTGGCTTTGATCCTCAGAAGTCTGTGGGGTTCAGCCCTCTTTGAAGTGAGAGCAGTATTTCTACATTGCTTATGGTATGTTTAACATATTATGGGGTGTTACTTTCTGGCACTGAGCATTGAACTGAAAACAACATTGCATGATTCCCCAAGATCGCATTAGTGTGATTTGGCTGGACATTCTACCAAGTCAATAATTCCACCAAGGATAATGCACAATATGAAGATGGTTCTAGCGTTAGAATCACAAAAGTATAAGCTGGGTCATATCCAACTGGGATGTTCTGTATGAATTACTGTCACTTGTCAGCTGATATGTCTTTATTCTTATGAGTTACCACAGTGGAATTATAGTTCTTCCCTCCTATTAGTCGTCACCACTACACAAACTATTTGGAGGAAAAAGGTCATGGTAAAGAGTCTGAGCTGTCCTGGCTGTAGCTCAGGATAAAGAACAAAAGTACCTGGGCAATTCCCTGGAATAAATTAAGAGGCTGGGAATGGAGTACTACTTTTTACCTGTCTGCCCGTGGGCAACAAAATCCGTTTGAGTGGGATCTGAAGCCCCTTCTCCTGGCTGATGAGAAAGCTGTAGCTTCCAGCACTACTTGGCACCATACCACCCAGGAGTGGAAGGGGAATTCCTAAGCAGACATTCCAGGGAGCTTTTCTCAGGGAATTGGTTTTACAATCTCTGCTTTCATCTTCCTTGAGATTTTCCACTCAACAAACTAGGAACTATTGTTCTGGGTGTATCCTACTAGCAGGAAATGGAAGGGAGAAATAGAAAACTTCGTGAGAGCAGTGATGTGAAAGCTGCTGAAATCTAAGTTGGACTCACAGTTTTATTGTTTCTCAGTCTCAAAGTGACTCTGCAATCCTGGTAAGAAGGTGTCTTGGCAGCAGGGTAGGACTCAGGTACTGACAACACTTTCTTATAATTTATTTTCCTCTAAGTATTGTACATGTATCAGACTACATTACCTATGAGAAATCAGTGCTTTTCCAGAGACTCTGATTTCTCCCCCACAGGAGCATCCAGTGTGTGGTTCTGTTGGCTGCCTTGCTTTGAAAATCTGTGATTGTTATAATGGTTGTCTCCAGGCTTAGGCCCTGAATTTGGTTGTTTTCAGGTATTATCAGGCTCTTCCTGTAGCCTGCTGCTGTAAAGAAGGGAGCTGATGAGTAGTGTGAGTCCTCGGGGCTTGATGCAGCTACAGAGACATGACCAGGCATGATAGGACTTAACTTCCCAACATGCATGTTGAGGAACATCTGTTTTTTCATGATGTACAGAACCATTTGTCTCAGGGCTTCTGTAAAACCGGGGTCAAGATCTGAGACTGAGGATGGAAGGTCCCAAGTCAATTCACAGCAACTCTTGAAGAGAGTCTTTCTCAAATGCAGCACTGAGTTGTGCAGCTGTGTGTGCTGTCATGCTAGGAAAGTTTTGTTTCTGCTTTTGACCCTTGTGGTTTGGGAAAACACCTTAGGGAGTTAGCTCAAACATATCTATATACATGTGCTGTCCTTCCTGACTTTCTCTGCAGAAAGGTCCATAGCCTCTCCTCTCCACATTGCAGACCACTCCACTGAAATATGTATCACTGTTAGTAAGTGTTTCCTGCTGAGATCTGTAGGGTTTGAATTAAATCACAAATAATGACGTAATTTTGTCTTCGACAAGACCACCTTCATTGGTTTATGGTGGATCATGGACAGCAGAGTTCAGCCCTTAGACTCTATGCCTCCTTCATACTACGACAGCGATTTCTAGATACATGATACCTTCATACGGGAAACTGAAGCAGTTCACTGGAGCTATGGCCACTCAAGGAACTGGAAGCAGAGCAAATGAAATTGTCTCTTCCAGTACTTCATTGGAAAAGAATTTCTAGGCAAGTTGCCTAGCAGGCACACTGCACTATATTCTTAGAAAGCAATAGATCTATTTAGGACTGCTGTATCTCTTTGGAATTTACTGTATGAAAAAAAACCCTTTGGCAGGAACTGATCTTTAGTGCTGACTGAGATTTGCAGCTTCTGACTGACAAACTAATCCAAGCATTTTATTAGAAACTGCTTCCCACTAAGTCCTGTTTGCATTGCCTCTGAATTCAGGAGGGTCATGTCAGAATGAGAAATGAAGCAGATCTCTTACTGAATTGTTATCCCCCCTTCACTCATGGGTGCACACACGTATATGTATATGTACTTGGGTGGATGTGCAGGTTTTTTATGTTATACACAATAAATATATTCCAGCTTGCTCTTAATCCCTTCCTAGTGATAGTGTAGATAAGTTAAGTGACTGATGACTTGTAATTATTTAAAAGGGCAGAAATGTATTTTTTAATGTATAGGTGGCACAGTCTCCATTATAAGCATCTATTCTTGCTCCAGTCTTTTTGTAAGGCTTGTGAAGTTCAGTGAGTCACCTCACAGAGATGTTCCAGCTTTGCATATTCTTTAAATCCACAGGTCCAAGAGCAGCTATTGAGACAGTGCATTGTGCTCAGCTTCCATTCAGCTTGAATGCAGAACTGCAACCCAAGGCACTCTGTGAGCATGGTATGAGGGTAAATCTAATGTCAGTGCTCCAGACTAAGGAGTAAGGCAGGTCTGTGGCCTTTTCAGGTGATTCCTGAGTGGGGAATACACTCTGTACAAGCTTTCTGGCACCAGACCACAGTGTGGTGTCCTGAAAACCTGCAGCTGGAGTTCTGCAGTCCTTGCTTGAGTGAGACAATTTAGTCCCTTGTTTGTGTGACTGTCACTTACAGGCATCTTAGACTGAAAGTGAACTCTAGTAATATATGTTCAAGGGTGAACTGGACAACTAGGATCAACTTACTACATAGATGTGGATGACAATATTTCAGCTTAAGGCACATTTTCCAGTGTTGGTTGAAGGACTCCAAGGTAAGAAGATACTGACCTTCGTGTGGAAAGTTCTCAGACAATCTTTGGGGAACTCAGCTATGTCAAGTTGAGAGTAAGAAGTCACATGGCAAATAGTTATGTACAAGAAGAAAAGTGGCAGATGGTACAGCAGATCTACACAGGCTCCTCAGCCATGAAAGCCCTTTAGAGCGACAGAGCTATCACTTACAATGTGTTTGCAAAGCCTGAAGCACTGTGAAGCCTGCACCTTCTTATGACCTTTACATGCTGCACGAAGGACAGGCTAACCAGCAGACTGTGAAAAAGAACAATCACAAATGGAAATAATTTTCTGTGATTTGGATTAGGTATAGTCTGGCAAGAGAATTTTGCTTTAAGTCTAGACTTGTAAAACATACAAACTTTCCTGTCCTGTTGCTAAATGAGAGGGTATGAACAATCAATGTTCCACAGAGTGATTTACACATGTAGTGGCTTCAAAGAATGAGAATCTTCCAAATTTCTGGTTCCATAACTCTTGCCACTGCTAATTTAGAAATTTAATGGAATTATTGTCTATGAAAAACACATATATACATCTTTCCTCTTCAAGTATAGTCACAACATGTGCTTTTGAAGTTGTGCAGGAATATTGTCAAAGTTGTGATGATCTTGTGATACAAGCTTTAATTGTGAGATACAATTCATTATTAAGACTTTAAATAGTTTTTTATGCTGATGTTCAAGCCAATGAAAAGAAATGTGTTCCCTTTAATAAATACATTTTAGAAGAATTTTTGTTTACATTTTAATTACAAAGGGAGATATTGTTCCTGTCTGCTGAAAGGCATTTCGCTGTTTTGAGTTTTTTTTCCTTTTAATTTTGAAACATAATTCTTAAGGTACACCTTCTCAGCAGAATAGCTTGTCATTTACATGTGCAAATCCCAGGTTTAGCCGCAGCAAGAAGAAACAAGTGAAAAAGCTGTAAATGGATCTCATATATAATGTAATTTTTGATGAGCAGTACTTAAGTGTATCGAGTTTGCTCTGATCTCTTAACTATGCTGACACCAGTGTTTCAGCTAATACACCCATGAATCCAGAAGGAACACAAATGTGAATATAAAGAGTTCAAGTTTTGGAGTAGGACATCAGGGGCAAGGACATTTTAGCGTGGTCTGGTTGCAGAGAAAAAGCAACGTTCACAAGTTGTTTTAGTCTGAGAATGGAGGTAAGCCACTTATGTTTTATCATAAATGTTAAGTGGAGATGGAGTACAGATTGTTCACTTCCTATGCCTTTGTAGTGGAGAGATGGGTTACCCTATACTTCCCTTTCCCTGACCGGGATACTCCGGGAGCTCATTGCTTCTGGGGAAAGTGACTCAACAAAGAAGGTCTTTGCCCAGATCTGTGTTTTAACCCTGGCCACGGCTGGCCTTTCTGTTTGGAAAACACAGCTAAGCCATTTTTTCAAGGGAAATTAAGGAAGTTGAGAACTCATTGTGGCTCACCCTGGTGTCCTTTTTCTCCAGAATAAATGTAATTCCAAGATGTCTCTGTCTGAGCACCTCTTCAGTTGGAATGCATCAAAGGGTCAGTTTTAGTCCATGAGTCTGTAAGAGCTAAGTGCTTTCCAGATCCTTGCAAATCATGTTCTTGGCTTGTGCCATTTTTTAGCAGTTTAATGTCAGGATTTAGAAAACTTGTCAGATGGCCTTTCTTCTGATGGAGTAGCTCAGCAGTGGGCAACTCTCTCACCATGATGCAAAATGTCTCCCAAGAGTGTATTTTGAAAACCAGGTTTTAGTGCTGATCATCAGTGGTGTCATTTGCTCTGGGATTTGAGCCACTTGGGAGGAACTGTCTTGGAGAAACTGTGCGGAACTGCAGTGCTTGGCTAGAGAGAGACCCTCTCCTCCTGCTGTTTGATGGACTCGTGAACCTTTATTTTCTCAGCAACTCTTCTTTCTTAGTGAGCACCTCATTTCAGTGCTGATGTGGTACAGCATCAGATCCAGTCACAGCTGGAAGCTCAGCTGTAGCAAGATAAAGACCTGAGATACCTGTTTAAATGCATGACCTATCAAGGGCATCAGTAGGGTTATGGCAGCAGCAAAGTGCTGGAGCACCAAGATTTCCTTGTCCCTCCACCTAAAAGCTTTGTCATCTCGCATCTTGCTACCTCCATTTACTCATACATGAACCACATTTAGCAAGAAGACATTATGTCTCTTCCCAGAGCAATGTGAGGCTGATTTAGGGGTGTTTATATGGTTATTTGCAAATGTAGATAGCCTATGGTGTAGATTACTACAGGCTGAGGGGAATGGTGAAGTTAATGAGGTCTCCATTCAGGAGACTGTACCTTTTGAACCACCAGGAGCTGTGTTCCAGGACTCAGTGTAATGAGGAGTGAATCCTACAAGGTGTGGAACACCTCCTGTGAGATGCTGAGTGCTCTCAATACCTGATGGAAGATTGTCACAGGAATCTGTCTTTATAATCATAAATTTGAAATTTGAAGTATAATCTTGCACAGGATCTATGCGGAGGATAACAAAGACAAAGAAACCTCTCTGGTACTTAAAAGCTCATGAGAGAGAAAAAAATTCCGCTCTTCGTTTGCGGAACCTTTAGAAAGAAAAAAGGAGGTGGAGGGGACAGATGAAATATGTTTTATCTTTTTTACCTACTTTGGCAATTAAGATTGTAATCTAGATGATTACCAGAGCTTGTAATGAGATTATACCCTCCATTAAAAAGAATGCTCCAGAGTTGCAGTGAAGAACGCCTCAGATCTGTTTCGTATGCTATCTGTCTTAGCAGAAAGCAGCAAAATGCATTAAACACACTAGGAGACAATCTTGTAGACATACACTCTCAGTCTGTTTTTCAATAGGGTGAGCTGGCATCGGATTTGTAGTTCTCTTCTCATCAGTATCTGTAAGCAGATTCACTTAGAAAATAGTCTCCATAATTCTCAATTGTTCCATGAATCCCATTTGGAAATAACCCCTCATCCCTTTTATTTTTTTTAAAGATCAGAACTTTCCTAAAAATTTGCAGACTGTTATTTCATTACAAAGAAATCCAAAAGCCCTTGTTATGAAAAAAATTTTATTTTCTATTGATCTATTGGTTTTACGGGTCTCAGCTTGTAGAGTTGTAGTAACAATTCTGTTCCTGCAGTGTAAGGAGAGACTGAAAATCAAGTGTAAAAATACATGGTTTATGCTGGGCTTTGATGGTTTATAAACGATGCTGAAATGCTGCTGGAAGGCAAAGCTGTTCCTGTAACTGCTTCTTTCCCTGGGTATCCATCAGGGGCATTTTAGTAAAAGGAAATAGCAATAGCACAGTGAATAGTACATACAAATCACCTCAGAGTAGAAGTGGAGTGAAATGCATTTTTGCTTTTACAATGTGGGTAGAGCAGTGTCATCCCTTTCAAATCTAGGGACAGTCACAGGGAATGGAGTTCATCATAAAGGTACTTCTTTCTCCTGCTTTTCCCAAACCTGTCAAACTTTACTCTCCTGCATGTGCTGTTACATTTCTAGGAAGTTGAATATGTAAAAAACAATTATGACCTTTCCCTGGTTATACTGTGTAGTTTATGCACCAGTAGAACAGGCACCAGGATCTTTATTTCTTCAGCAAAGCCAAAAAAACTGATTTTCTTCAGCACTGCGACCGTCTGCAAGATGATGTCTGGAAAAGATTTCTATATTAGTTTTAAAAATTATTACCCTCCCTACAATGTCTGCACCGTCTCTGGATCTCATTGCCCCTGTGGCAGCAAGAGGACCCTGACATGCTACCGCTGCTCCAGCTCATTGTCTCTTGTATGAGCTTAACACATCGAAAAAGTAGGTTTGCATTAATCAATGTAAGAAAAGAGGATACTTCCTTCTGATGCTGTTTTGATTTAAAAAAAAACCAAAACACCAAAGGCTTTGTCTCTGTCTTACTGAGATTGATGAAATAAAATTAGTTGAATCTGAGGAATAACTTTATTCATTAGATACTCCTTAGTTTCAATAGAACTTCGAATTTTTTTAAATTTTTGTAAATTTTGAGTTTTTCAAAACTAAAATCAAATTTTGTACCTGAAATAAGGGGGCCAGATGTATCTGCTCTGCTCTTAGTACTTGCAAGGAGGAGGGAGTTCAATTTGATCATCTTTATGGGTCCCTTCCAACTTGACATACTCGGTGATTCTATGATTCTGCCTATCACCTTGTGACTGGTTATTAGTTGAACTTCAGGCATAAAACTATTGTGGTGTCAGTGGAATGAAAAGTGGAAGAGTAAGGGAAAACCCTGGAAACTACAGGCCATTAAAGCAAACATTCACACTAGATAAGGTGATAGACACTATAATAAATTGTAATATTAACAGGCCTGTGGGTAAATATGATATACTGGGGAAGAGTCCCTGTGGCATTTATGGAGCTGTGCATCATGAATCTATCCTTTGAAGGAGTCAATAACCACACAGACAAGGGAGATCCAGGCAATACTTGGGTTTCTAGAAGGCCCTTGATAAAGTTTCTCATCAAAGATTATTAAAGAAACTAAGCTGCAAGAGGATAAAAGGAAAGGTTCTTGCATAGATGAAAGAGTGGTTAAAAGACACAAAAAAAAAGGGCACGATTAAGTTGTCAGTTTTGTCAATGATGGAAAGCCCCACTGGTGTCCCACAGACATTCTCAATTGGCTTGCACAGTTCAGTATCTTCATAGCTGGTTTAGGAAAATTGTAAATAGTAAGAAGACAAAGTTTACTCATGGTTCTAAACTATTTAAAGTTACGAAATGAAAGCTTCTTTTAAAGAATTTAGGAAAATTCCCATGATACTCGACAAGAAAGAACAAATATAATGTAACACACATGGAGAAAAACTTATGAAGAACAGGCTATGGAGTAGACATTGTTCATCAGGAATGAGATCTTGAGATTATAAAAAAGAAGTTGGGAGAAAACAAATGCAAGAATTCTATGAAAAAAATCAACTCAATATTCATCAGAAACAAAAGATGTATATTACAAATTTGTAGGAGTAGAATAGAGAATAAAGTATTCTGTGTGGTGTATACAGCCTTGTGAGAACAAAATGCATTTTTGTAATTCTAGTCAGTAAAATGATATAATAGAATGAGAAAATATTCAGAAGCTGGACAATGGCAGTGATCAAAACTCTGAAGTGGCTTCTGTTTAAGCAACACCTAAAAAGCCTTAAGGCAGAAGAGGTTGTGAGATACAAATGTTTACATAGGCTTAAAAAATCATTAGCTACCTTTTTGAAAGAAAAATACACTGAGGGTTATTACATGCAAAGATATTTCCACTGCTGAGCAAGTTCATGAACCATAGACAGGCAGAGACTGAGCTATATAGACCAAATTGTAATTTACATTATCACTTGGTTCTTACATCCTTCACCTGGGCATCCAACCATGCTTGGAAGAATAATATTGGATTGGATGGACCTTTAACCTGACTTTACAAGAATACTTCTACTGACTTGATACCTCCAGATGTGAAACTTAGGTGGAGTTTAAGATGGTTTTGGTTTGTTGCCTGAGGTCAGTGAGGGATCAGGAGCAAAGCTGGGCGTGGAACACTAAAAATCCTTTCTTCATGTCTAAGCCTTGTAATTATTTCATTTAAAAATTATATTGCAGATCCAGGTTTGTAATCAGCCTTGGAGAGAAGCCAGAGTACATACTTTAGTTGTGTCTATTGACACAATTTTAGGAAAAAAACCTTATTTTTCAATTTTTCAAAATTTATTTACAATAAAATAATAAAGACAAAATTTTGAATGTGTCTGACCTGCAATTTTAATAGAAACCTGATATTCCTCTCATGTTACAATCCTAGGGCTCAGAGTTTAAGGCAGTCAGTGGTCATTCTTTCTCTCACCCCTCCACTCTGAAGGCAGTGATGTAGAAGTATACTTTCTGTAGAAATCAGGCACAGATAAACAAAATGACTGTGACTATGTTATACAGAGATCCAATGGTAAAGAAGTAATGCCTAAAGGTCCTCTAGAGTAATACTGTTGCCCTGGATCAGACCTCTTCCTTCTTCTCACTCTTTACTGTCTCAGAGGAGTGTGAAGCTTTCTTTCTCTTCTCTACCTCTCCTATACTGGGCTTGACACCCAGGAACAGAGTCTCAGATGTCTCAACTTTGGTCTCTTTTCTTCTCTTCCCTTCTATGGAAACACCATGGAAGCACAGCCATGGTTGTCTTCTGAGCACTCTCTGTGGAACCTGGGGCAGGGAGAACAGTCAGGGAAGCGATACAATCAGGGAAGGCTAAAGCAAGACTTGCAGTGTTGTGCTTCTGCAGTGGCCCAGAGATGTTGTCCTGACTGGGATGCGTTCCCTGAGGACCTATCTCAGTCCTCTGAAGCAACCCTGACTGGAAAGTACAACTGTGGCTCAAAGTCACCTTGGTCTCAGCTCTTGGGCTGCAGGTCCTGTACTGTGGCTCTCAGAGAACTTCCCCTGCAGAAGGATTTTTTTTTCCACTGCTGATTTTAGTGAGACCTGGTCCAGGTCCTCTGTGATCTCTTTTACACTGTATTGATTGTTACTTCACCACGGCAAGTGATTAAGAGGTAAGGGATAGTGCAGTAGCCATTAACTGCCCCAAGCAAAAGTAATTTTTCTCTCCTTTCTTTTTGCAGTAATTGTGAATTTCTTGCTGAACCTGGGAATAAATCTGTCTAGATCAATTCTGTCTCACTGTCATCTGTGGCAATATGCTCCCTTTGTGTTGTTCTCATCAACTCAGGGGATATTGTTTATCGGAGATTTTTAATAGAGAAAGAATAAATGAGTGTACATGCTATAGAGGAGATCCATTAAACACATATGAATCCATAAAGCCTTTTGTGGGGAGACATGAGTCTATAGTTCTGTAAGTGGTATTCCTCTGCTCCATTAGTATTTACTTACAAAAAATATCTCAAAAGATTTATCCATCACTTGTCCACTTTTGGTTTTGTGACTTTACCATTATGTTAGTTTTGGTTTTAATTCCCCATATATTTTTGTGGTCTGTTGCTTGATCTCTGATTGTTCAACTCCTGAATTACTCTGCAGGTTTGATTTGAGTCACTTCTGAATTATATATTTCTAAATAAGAATTATATATTTGTAAATAGGAGTAGAATTAAATCCTGGAAGTTTATTTTCAATTTATTTATTTCTACTCAAGAAGTTTCATCTACAGGGCTTCACAGCATGCTGCTGTCAGTTTAGTTTCATACTGGTAGGATTAATCCTGTTACTCATTATCCTGACTTCTTTTTTGAAGTGTAAGCTTTATTGTGCTGCTTTAAAGTTGTTATCAACTTTCAGATTGAAATTCCCAATTTCAGGTACAAAGGTAACTAGAACCTGCTATGAAGGTTTTAAGAAACTTATTAAAGAAATAATTACCCTTGGCATGGTTGTAGTGTATAGACACTGTGTGGACTCTCACCACCCTTGTAGCATCCAGCATCCCAGATAAACCTCTTTAGGATGCTTCTGGGGTTAACAGAACCTCCTTCAGGGAGCAACTCAAAGCTCTGGAGTTAGGCTTTTGCTCTGTATTGACCTCCTTTCTGCCCAATAAAATGAGAAACTCTCAGAGGTTTTCCCCCACTGAGAGGTAATGGGACATTTTTGAGCCATGAAGTCAGCTCCTGGAAAGGGGAACACATGCTCACCTGAGCGATGGAATACCCATCTCCAAGGAAGGATGGTCTTGATCAAGGAGGGAAGCCACACACACCTCAGTGGCCATGGAACTTCACCTTGCAGTTCTGCTGTTTTTTAACAAAAAAAGGAGCAACATTTTTACACTTTATCTAACAATGGTACAGGACATCTTCTGTCATTTCGTTCTTTTCTTGACGCCTCACAAATAGAGGTTGGCCTGAAGCTTGGAGCAGAGGTTGTTACATACTCTCAGATTAATTCTACTCTGTTTTTTACCATTTTGAGTGTTCTTATTCATTAAAGAATATGTTCTGTCTTTGAATTTTCTTTAAATTCTGAGGTAGATATATATATACCTCTGTTCTTCTAGGCCAAAAACGTATGAACTGCAGGGCCATAGCTCATTTTAGATATTGTTATTAGATATTATTATTATGAACTGTTTGAGCACAAAAGCAGCCCTGGCGAAAAGATGAAATTCTTTGTCTACTTTTCCCAGACTATTCATTACTTTGTACTTTTCTCATGTCCTCCTCTGATTTACCCTCCTAAAGATAAGCAATCCCTGTCTTTATCAAATCTGTATTTTGTTATCCTCCTTTGATCCCTACAATTCCAGAGTTCCCTTTTGAAGTACTGTAAGAAACACTGCATACCCTGTTCCTGGAATGGCTAAGCAGTTGTTTTACTATGCATTGTATGTCTTGCACTACTCTTTATGCTATTCCACATGCCTGCAATATCTAGTCAATGTTTTTTTTAATCTTTTTTTTTTCTTTCCTGTACCTGCATATTGAGCTGAAGTCTTCATCAGGTTGTCTTCAAAGAAAGGGATCTTTTTTCATTGAAACAAATAATTTTGAAACCCTTAAGGTAGATGACCAGTTGAATTTTTTTAATGCAATGTGCCTTTTTCATAGGTAGGTCCACTGCTCCTTAGCACTGATGTTGTTCCTGTTGTTTAAATGACATAGTAATGGGAACTTTGAGGAGAGTAAAATGCTGACAATTCTGCCTAAAGGCTGAGGGATGCTGTAGCAACTCAGTGCTTTCCCATGAAGTAAAACTGACTTGTTTTACTGACACAAGATGATGGCTACACACACATACTTTTTGGGCTGAGTTATTTTTTCTGCAGCTTCCATGATAGATTACTGTGTGCCAACTGTCAGTGTGTGGTGCCAAAAATTTCTGATTTCATCAGTGAAGCAATGTAAGTCACTGGGCTACTGATTCGTAACATGGGGAACCATTTGTGTTTTAAATAATGCAATGATACAGTAGGTACTGAGAGAAATATGAGTTGAATTGTTGAGGGCACCTGAAAAATGGAAATAATTTTATAGTTAAGATTTAAATGTCACTGGAAAAGTTCAGATTCTGACCTGTCTTGAAGTGTCCTGCCTTAAACTGCCTTTGAATATCAAGGAGCTGGTAGGAAGAATAAATTTGTTTAAAATAAAGGAACATATATTTGAAAGACTTACAAAGAAAAGTGTGAATTTTTATGGCTAAAAACCCTACTCAGCATGCAAAGTGTGAAATGTCAGTTTTAATGATCAGAACCACCTCTCTTATTTCTATAAAAATAGTAATTGCAGTTATAATGGGTCATGTATCTGTGAGGAAGCTGTTAAGTGGAAGTGCTGTCCTTACACCTACTGATATGTTTGTGAAATCATATCTCAAACAAACTTCCAGGTATAAAAACTCTTCATCAGATCTCTTTTGTATTGAGTGAGCACTTATTCCAAGATTATTCTTTTTAGTTTCAGAACACGCTAAGTATGAGTTGCAAGAAACATAAAAAGGGGGCTTATGTCCCAGACCATCTGTGCTGCATTTTGGTTCCCCATCTTAACTCTCTATATTCTTTGCTAAAGATTAAAAGCAACCATGTACCTTGGAATGCACCTTGGAGCAGCTAAAATGACAGTAACTTTCAGAAACAACTAAGTCAGGATTACCGTGCACCTTTTTTGTTGAGATAGTATTTTGTCCCACCTTCTAAACATGATAGACAGCCCCAACATACTACACATTAAATAAGTCTATTTATAATCTTACAGTATTATTATAACATAAAAGGTAGAGGAGACCAGAAGTTCTTCTCTGAATCTGGCAACTTAAGCATTGATAAAAACAGTTTATTTACAAGCATTTTACTTGTACTATTTGCGTGCTTCTGCTATATCTAGCCACTGTGAACTGATCTGACGGCTAAAAACCTCAGCCCAACTTTCTTAATGCCAGAGTAGGAGTCAATTCGTACTGGCAAGATAATAAAAAAACATCTGTCTCTGCCTAGCACAGCCAGCTAGCACCACTGAACATGAGGCTGATGTAAAAGAAGTAATTTGTCATTTAAGTTTTTGGGTTATAGGAAGTATCAAAAGCCAACTTCCAGAAAAGCTGACACTAACAGAGCCTTTTCCATGGATTCTGCTTCATTGGAGAGTTGCTGCTTAACTTGCATTACTGCCAGAAGACTGCACCCAAATCCATGTGGATGGGGGAAGGGGGTCATTAGTGAAGGGTTACGTCTTCCTTCAATCCTGTAGGTAAAGATGGCAAATTAAACCCCTGAGAGCCCAAGCTGCCCTGTGAGGGAGAATTCCTCTCATTCATCTGCACATGGTGCTGCACCAGTCTCACTGCCCGTGCACGGGATCTGTTATTGCTGAGGGCAACCCAGGGAAACCGGTCACTGCCCCTCTCACTTTCAGTGCTGTGAAGTGGCAACTGCAAACAGAGATTTCTTGTCCTTATAAGTGATCCTGAAGGGCTGATTCAATGAAGGGAGAAAGCCTGGCATCTTCATAGGTCTGAATCTCTCCCTAATTTTTGGCCTCGATGCTTTTATCTCTCAGCAATTGCTCTACTTGCTTCCTAATTCCTTTCTCCTTAAGGCTCAATGAGGCACAAAGGGAGGAAATGTAGGGAGACAACACTGCTCTTGAAGTGAATTACATCTCTTTCATTTTGTTCTGCTATGTACAATTTGATCTTTCTGATCAGTGATATATCCTGAGGGACTTGCAGTAGTGTGCTCCACGGCTCACGACAGGAGAGGTTGTAGGAGCCATGGTGTACAGCACTGTCAAGGTTCCTCGGCTTTTGTGCTTACAAAGAAAGCTGATGAAGACATCTGCTTTGACTGCCTGAAGAGAAAAATGGTTGCATTCATGGGCGTTGAAATTTTTCCAACTGGTTGAATTTGGAGTCAGCACAAAATGACATTATAATTTTATTTTTGCCTTTAGTTTGACATTTAGTACACGAGCAAAAATACACTGGCTGTGGTTCATCATTCCAATTTAAGGAATGACTTTGGGGAAACCACATCTAAGAATTATTCACAAGATACCGAACAGGACAGAGAGAAACGCTGTTTATCTGATGTGTGAGAAAAATCTAATTAAACTCTTTGCTCGATTAAAGCAAACAAATGCCTCCATAAAAATGTCTTCTGTCACTATTCTGTAGTGCTTGTCAAGTCATTCTTACAAAGTTAATTTGGAATCCAAAGCAGCTTCCCTGTGCTATGTTTTGAACTGTTGTTGGCTGGTTCTGGGGGGTTCGGTGTTAGTCCAAGTACACTGGCTCTGCTGCTGGCTTAGCTGTTGCCTTGCTGTACAATCTGGGAACATTTATTACATTTATCCCCTTCTCTATCTTGTACATTTGGACAAACTCCTTGCAGGGCAAGGACTCAGTTCCTGTTACAGTGCTGGCACAAGAAAGTGTTTGATTGATGTTGGGCATCTCAGGCTTTCCAGTCAGACAAAATCCTGCATGGTGCTGACATCATATTGACCCTGAGAGAGGCAAAAGGTTTCAGATGAGAGCTTAAGAGAAAGTTGCTACCACGAGGAGTGAACTGTGTGCAGACAGATGCTCAGTAACATCAGGGTCAGGACCAGGAATGGTGTGGCTGATGGAGGAAGGTGGCTGCTGCCCACTGTGCTACATGGAGATTGCAGGCACCAGCCAACATGACTGGGTCAGAGGAAGGGTGGATTAAGGCTCTCCTAGGGCTTTTTCTCTGGCTAGTACTTCCACTGAATACACAGTATCACATTTTTAAGGAGACAGCATTGTTTATTGCAGCCTTTGTGGGAAATGGACACAACACACAAACTGAAGCAAACCCCCATAGTCAGTGGGTGTGTTTTGTCCCAGATGTGCTGCTGGTCCTTGGTGTCCAGGCAAAGAAAGCTGGCCAAGCAGCTTTCCTCTGAAACATAATTTGGAGAGTAAGGTAAAGACCTTGGGAGAAATCTGAATACTATGTGGACAATCGGTCTGGCTCCACAACACCAAAAATGCCATTTAAATGTGTAATAGAGTTGATTTAGTGCAGAGTTGATTTACTGCTGCTGCACACAGCTAACAAGCAGCCTAGAACTTAAAGTGCGAACCATTACTAAAAACCAAATGACCCAGTTAACAAGCAGTATGATCCAGCACCACGTAGTGAGCCCTGCATAGAATTCTGGTCTTGGAGCTAATGGAGAAGACTCCTTGCTTGTTGTCTTTCCTACAGCTTCCGAGCTTTAGAAACACTTCAAACAGGAAAGCTAAAAGCAAACAGGGCATTTTTGTCTGTACAAAGTGACAATGCTAATTTCTCTTGGGATTTTTAACCTTTTTAACATCCAAGCATCTAGTGTTGATTAGAATCATAGAATCAGAGAAATATAGAATTTTAAGGGTTGAAGGGGACCTTAAAGATGATCTAGTTCCAATCCCTCCTGCCACGGTCAGGGATACATTCTACTAGACCAGGTTGCTCAAGACTTTATCTAACCTGATCTTGAACACTGCCAGGGTATCCACAGTGCAACATGTTCCTTTATCTTACCACCCTCACCACAAAGAATTTCTTCCTACTATCCAGCCAAAATTTCCCCTCTTTCAGTTTTTACTCATTACTCCTTGTCCTATCACTACAGTTCCTGATGAAGAATCCTTCTCTGGCTTCCCAGTAGGCCCCTTCAGATACTGGAAGGTTGCTATGACATCTCCATACAACCTTGTCTTCTCCATGCTGAACATCCCCAACTTTCCCAACCTGTCTTAGTAGGGGAGGTGTCCAGTCCTCTTATCAACTTCATGGCCCTTCTCTGTACTTGCTCCAAAAGTTCCATGTCTTTCCCACTTTGGGGTCACCAGAGCTGTACACAGTACTCCAGATGGGGTCTCATAAGAGCAGAGTAGAGAGGGAGAATCACCTTCTTCAACCTGCTGGCCACACTCCTTTTAATGCAGCCCAGGATTTGGTTGGTTTTCTGGTCTGTGAGTTCACACTGCCAGTTCAGATTGAGTTTTTACCCCAGTTCTTTCTCAGCAGGGCTACTCTCAATTACTTCTCTGCTCAACCTGTAGCTGTGCCTGGTATTTGCCCAGGCACAAGAATGGTGGCTGATATTCAAGGATCACCTCCTCCTATCTCAGGAGCGATACAAGGCTGCCCTGCCCTCCTGGGCTCTATCCCATGGGACTCTACTGAGTAGGTCCTTGAAGATGCTAAAATCTGGTCACCTGAAGCCCAGGGCAGTGAGTTTCCTGCGTGTCATCCTGACTGCCCTGAGGATCTCCAGCTCCACTGTCTCATGGTCATGGCAACCAAGGTGGCCTTGGAGTACTACATTCCCCACTAGCTCCTCCCTGTTGGTGAGAACAAGGTCCAGCAGAGCACCTCTCCTTGTTGGCTCCTCAACCACTTGTGTGAGGAAGTTGTCATTGGCACATTCAAGTAACCTCGGGGATTTCTTGTGCCCTGCCATGTTGTCCCTCCAACAGATATTGGGGCGGTTGAAAACCCCTATTAGCAATAGGACTTGAGAGTGTGAGGCTGCTTTTATCTGCTTATGGAAGGCTTCATCCACACAATCCTCCTGATGGGGTGGCCTGTAGTAGACCCCCATTAAAACATCCCTATCCCTGCTTTCTCTTTAATCTTGACCCACAAGCTCTTGGTTGGCTCCTCATCCTTCCTCAGGAAAATTTCCATACTCTCCAGCCTGTCATTGATATATATAGGCTACATCTCATCTCCCTAGCCTATCTTTCCTAAAAAGCCTAAAACCTTCCATTCCAATGCTCCAGTCATTGGAGCCATGCCACCATGCCTCTGTGATGGCAGTGATATCATATCCACCCAGACATGTGCACGTCTCTATTTCCTCTTGTTTGTTCCCCAAGCTACGTGTGTTTCTATATAGACATCTGAGCTGGGCCCCAGATAAAGCCAACTTGCTGGCTGGAGTATCTGGAATGCCTTTGCACTGTTTTGGACATCCATTACAGGTGTTGGCATCTGACTGGCAGGATTGGGATGGAAAGGTGCCCCCCTCCCTCAACAAGTCTAGTTTAAATTTAGCTTTTTAGATTGTTCTTGCAAGGAGCAGGGATCATAAGACAGATATTGTGTGGTAAAATACACATTTTCTTTTGTTTGCGACTTCCTCACCACCCATTAGGCTCTGTGATTCCACTCCTGGACATGAAAGAAAACTGAGTACCGGAGGCATTGGGATCTTTATGGTCCTGTGGCCTGCTATCTCTATATGTCCTTATCTCTTGCAGTTGGTCTAATGAAAGATACTACCTCAACTTACAGCACAAGGGTTTACCTGACCTTTGTCACTGGCACCCAGTCACCAAACCACCAGAACGTTAATTTTTATAACACCTAAGTGAGATAGGATAAGGTGTATTGTCTGTGTTGAAGGAAAGAAGGTGTCACATTCTCATTGCTACACCACAGCTCCTGCCTAGCGTCACAAGGAGAAATCACAGCACCTAAGGTGGGTGCACTGCCCTATTGCTCCTCGTTGTGGCTACAGCTGCCTAACCCAGGTGACATGACTGCTTCTCTCCATCTGCTATTTTGGTAGTCCTTGGTGGCCTGAACGCGGTCCTAAATAATTAGCCAAGGTCATACAGGAAATAAGTCTTGTTTTCCAGCTTCCCAGACAGATTTCCTAAAAATTTCATCACTTCTGTTTTTCATTCCTGTTGAAATATTAGTTATGGGATGTCAGAAAGGAAGAGTTGTGTTTACTGTTTCTTTTTCCCTTTCCAACTTGTTCTTTGTCTTTTTTTTTTTTCAGTGTGCAATTAACTATTTAGTCAAACTGCAAAGAAGTTCTTTCTATTCACCAGAGAAAAGCCAGGTCTGATATTCAGCTATAGAGAGGATTATTTTCTTTAGGACTGCAGATCATCAAAGGCAAATAATGAAAAAGCAGAACAACCTATGTTCATCTCTAAATGTATTCTATCAAAAACAATGTTTACTCGGCATTTTGATCTAAAAGCCAAAAATATTGAAAAGTAATTATTTGTCACTGAACAAACATAAAAACTTGAAAGGTTAAAAACAATCAAATAACAGTACTCAGACAGTCTCAAGTTACCCAAACTCTGCTTCATCATTTCATATGTCTTGTTTATGTAGCTCCACACAGAAGAAATCATTGGCTTGGCACTCCCTAGTTTAAAAATCTTTCTTTGTCAAGCTGAGGTTTGCTATGGGCAGAACACAAAGTCTTAATGACTGTAAATCTGATCTGAACAACAAAACCTCTTTTACTGTCTGCTTGAGTAGCCCTACTTACATCTGGAAAAATATAGGCTATTACCTTCTAGTTTTTAATTTCAACCCACAAGTCATAACCCAGTAAGTCTCTTCTGTCAATCCCAAAGGTTCACCTCAAGCAGAGAACCTAGATATTGAATTGCTTGATACTACACCTGTTGAAATACAAGTTCAGTTTGGCTTTATCACAGAAGCAATATTTATTATGAGCCTTTTTTTCCTTTTTCTAGAAAGCTTATACACAAGTAGACCAAGAATTGCTGTATTTCTGTAGGTGAATCTTGGAAAGGAGGCAACATTTTATGAGTCATTTTGGGTTAACGGCCTCTAGAATTCTTTAAATAGTTTCACTTCATCCACTTCATGTGAGTAACAGCTTCTAACCATTTCTTTCCTGAGACCTACCTTGCTGATTGTTCAAGGTAATCCATGCTCTTGTAAAGACAAACTACTCAGTACTTTGCCCTGTCCTTCTTGGATTCTCTTTACCCTTGCTGTTCAATGAAGCCCCCTGGGCTTTTTACTGCATTTTGGGGGCATTCTGACCTACTTGTTTTCACCCCAAAGGCAATCCTTACCCAACCAAAGCCCCTGAGCTGCCCATCCTCTCTATTGAACCAGTGAAACGGCATAAAGAACACTCATGTTGTACTTCCCAGAGCAGCAGCTGTGTTACAGATTCACAGAATCACAGAATGGGTCAGGTTGGAAGGGTCCACTGGTGGTGTCATCTGGTCCAACCTCCCTTTTCAGGCTGGGTCTTCCTAGAACATATCACACAGGATTGCATCCAGGTTATTCTTAAATATTTCCAGTGAGAGAGACCCCACAACCTCTTCTCTAGCCTGTTTCTTCTCTAGAAATTGAGCTTGGTCTCTATTTCCACAGTTGGCTCTGAGGAGAAAAAGGAGGCAGGATGCAGGTGGGAAGAGATCAGAAGTAGGAGAGCTGAAGTTGGCATGAGCTGATTGATTCCTCATGTTTCTCAGTTCACATGGATGCATCAGAGAACATGCCGTGAGGAGAAGGGAACATGTTTTGTCTCTGTCTCCAGACTTGCAGGGTTACTCAATGGACTCTAAGGGTTGACATGATGAAGTCTCAATGTAGTGGTTAGGGGTCTGAACACGACCACAGCCTTGATGTTGGGGTTTGATGACAGTATGTTTGAAAGAGTTGTGAATTCCACTGGTGCCCAAATATTGGACATTAAAGTCCAACAGGTGTAGTCAAGCTCAGATAAGGAAGAACATTTAATCCTCTGGTGTTCAGGGATGTTTTGTAATACTCTGGATACAAATTACTCCTAAGCTGCATACACACCTCCGTACAAATGCAAGCATCAAAATATGTGTCTGGGTTGTAGCTGGAGGGCTGGCTGGGGCTCAGCAGAGACAGGTTCAAAGTCCTGGCCTGCTGAAGAAACACTTTGGGTGCGTGGTGCAAGCCCAGATTCTCATAAAGATTAAAATTCTTGATGCTCACTGTGCTAACACTCGGGAGCCCAGCATTTAAGAGCCTTTGAGATCTTGGGTCTTGTCTTGGGCTCAAACTGCCTGAGCATGCCAGCAGTTGTATTTTGAGGAAACTAGTTGTATTTTGCTTCCACACTGGGGAAGAGTGAGGGAATTGATGATTAAAGCTCACCAGTGTGAAGTGCCCTCGTGGTGTTGCAGCAATGGTGGTGTCCATGTCGGATACAAGATTGATGAATCTCTGTATGATGGGAGGTGTAAACTAGTGGGCAGAAATGAATGTCATTGGCATGACACATTGAAAGCAAAGTGGTGATTTCTACCCTGTTCTTATTTTTCTATATCTAATTTATTCTCTAGATGGACTTGATGTTAGTGCTTTCACACAGGCAAGGCTCCACTTCAGCAAGTGTTTTGCATGCATGAAGGCTCACCTGTTCCCAGCCTTCAGACATATTCTAACAGGCAAAAGTAACCCTTAAATATGAAATAGTGTGGGTTTTTTCAATGCAACTGAAATTACTTCTCAAGATTTGCTAGGCTGGGGCAGGGACTTTTCCCTCTGTTTCTGTACAGTTGTGAGCATAGAGGTGCTTGGGGTAGGGAATCTCAGCAGTGTTGGCCTAAAAAGAATAGCCATGTTAGAGTGACAAAGTGTGTTAATGAGCTGAGTTTTAAGTCTACGTTAGGGCTTTTGAATCCTTTCTCTCCTTAACTTACTCAATTAAGCTAAGACTTGGAACAGAATTCATCTTGTTTGCTCAGCGAAGCAAAGTTCTGAATGAATTGGGCTGTGGAACCAAACAGAAAGATCATGGCTCATGTAATATGAACGTATTGCCAAGGTTAAGTTGGCCCACATCCTGAAACAAAACTGCTTCCATAAAGAAAAAAGACATGTCTTTATCACAGAAGACTCCCTTATGAAGGGAATAGAATGCCCAATACGCAAAATGGACCCACTTCTTGGGTAAGTCTACTGCCTTCCTGGGGCTGAGTTAAAGACGTGAACAGAAGCAGCAGCAGTCCTGCCCTGGTACAGCCTCGGATTATTAACCATTATTATTTTTTTCAAATAAGCAATGATGAATTTGCAACAAGAAGTCCAAGAGTAGTCAAGAGAGGCTTCGTGGCCTTGAGATGACTGATTAAGAAATCAGAAGCACAAGTGGTATTCTACTCTATCTTTCCAGTTGCAGAATACAATGAGGGAAGAAAGAAGAAGACTCAGCAGATCAGTACTCGACTCTGAGCCTGTTGTCATCAGCAAAATTTGCAGTTTTTTGATGGTGGATTAGCTTAGACAACATTAGGCCTGCTGGCAACAGATGGGGTACACCTGCCTCAAAGCTGGAAAAAGATCTTTGCACAGGAGATAGCAGGGCTTGTCAAAATTGCGTTAAACAATATTCAAAGGGTAAAAGGGATAAAATTAGGCTTGCTAGAGATAAGCCTGGGGGCAGTATGACAATATCTGAGGGACAGTGTGCTGGCAAGGTCCTTCAGTCTGCTGCCTCAGAAGAGGTAGGGCATGGAGATCCATGAAGCAACAAAGATGAATGGGTTATTGATGTGTTAGAAATCACAGAAGTACCTGAGAACTGTGAGCACCATCCCACAGAGCACCATGGGAACTGGGGCTCCTCCACCCCAAAAGGTGGCGGGATCAACAGCTCAACTGAAGTCCATCTACACCAATGCACAGAGCATGGACAACAAACAGGAGGAGCTTAAAGCCACTGCACAGCAGGAATACTATTACATAGTAGCCATCATGGAAACATAAAATCTTAGAATCATAGAATATCCTGACTTGGAAGGGACCCACAAGGATCATTGAGTCCAACTCCAACCCCTGCACAGGACAATCCAAAGAGTCACACCATTTGCCCGAGAGCATTGTGCTAACACTTCTTGAACTCTAGCAGGCTTGGTGCTGTCACCACTTCCCTGGGGATGTTGTTCCAGTGGCCAACCCCCCTCTGGGTGAAGAACCTCTTCCTAATATCCAACCTAAATGTTCCCTGACACAGGTTCATGTCGTTCCCTTGGGTCCTGCCACTGGTCACCACAGAGAAAAGATCAGTACCTACTCCTCTGCTTTCCCTCATCAGGAAGCCTTGGCCTGCAATGAGGCTTCCCCTCAGTCTCTTTTACTTTCAGCTGAACAAACCAAGTGACCTCAGCATGGTGGGACGACTCACACAACTGGAATGCTGCAGTGGATAGCTATAAACTCTTCAGAAGCCCCAGTGAACAGGGATGTTTCAGAAGCCTACAGTTTGGCCACTGTGACACGCATCTACAACAAAGCAGCAAAGAAGATCTGGGAAACTACAGGTCTGTCATCCTGACCTTGGTGCTGGCGAAGGCTATGGAATCTTGAGAGCCATTGTACAACACATGTAGGGCAACCAGGGGATCATGCCCAGACAGTGTGGATTCATGAAAGGCAGGTCCTGCTTGAACAAGCTGATCTCCTTCTATGTCAGTGTGATCTGGTTATTGGATGAGAGAAAGGGTGGGGATGTTGTCTATCTGGACTTTAGTAAAGCCTTTGACACTGTCTCTTACAGCGTTTGCCTGGAGAAACTGGTTGCTCATGGCTCGGACAAGTGCTCTATTCCCTGGGTTAAAAACTCGCTGGATGGTTGGAACCAGAGAGCGCTGGTGAGTGGAGTTAAATCCAGCTAGTGGATGGTCACAGGTGGTGTTCCTCGGGGCTCAGTATTGGGGCCAGTATTTTCTGCCCGGCAGAAAAGGACCTGGAGGTGCTGGTCAACAGACAGCTGAACATGAGCCAGTGTGTGCCCAGGTGGCCATGAAAGCCAATGGCATCCTGGCTTGTATCAAGACTAGGGAAGTGTCTGCACTCAGCACTAGTGAGGCCCCACCTTGAGTGCTGTGTCCAGTTTTGGGACCCTCCCTGCAAGAAAGACTCTGAAGTGTTGGAGCATGTCCAGAGCTGGGGAAGGGTCTGGAGCACAAGTCTTATGAGGAGTAGCTGTTGTTTAGCCTGGAGAAAAGGAAGTTCAAGGAAGACCTTATTGGTCTCTACAAGTCCCTGAAAGGAAATTGTAGTTGGGTGGGGGTCAGTCTCTTCTCCCAAGTAACAAACAGGGGAGGTTTAGATGGGATATTAGGAAAAATTTCTTCACTAAAAGCATCATCAAGCATTGGAACAGGCTGCTGAGGGAAGTGATTTAGTCACCGTCTCTGGAGGGATTTAAAAGATGGGTAGATGTTGCACTTGGGGATATGGTGTAGTGGTGACTTGGCAGTGCTGGGTTAATGGTTGGACTTGATCTTTTCCAACCCAAATGGTTCTATGATTGTATGACTTTCAGACCCAGCACTGAAAGTCACTTAAATGCCCTAAGAAAGATGTCTGGTTTGTTTTATTTTAATATTTTATTTTAATTTAATTTTATTTTATTCCAAATGATGCATTCAGCCCAAAGAGCCATTTCTGAAGGTGCAAAACTGTGGGTACTAAAAAATTTGGCAGGTATCAGAGCATTGTGTGAACTAATAATTAAAGGAAAAAGCATATGCAGATTAGGAAAAAGCACTGCTGCTGCAGTAGCAGGTTTTTCTTGTCAGGCTGTCAGGAGCCATTCAACATGTTTTTTGTGTATTTATTATACCCTCACACATGCAGTTTGAACTCTCACAGCACAGAGGGTCTTGCTGAAGATCACTGAATGCTACTGTGAAAGAGAGGGAGTGGAGATCATTCCCTATGTACCACTTCATATCACTGAGGGGAGGCAGCTGGCCACCTACAGCCTGCTTTCATTCATATATATATAAATATGGTTATGTATCAAACTGTATCAAGACCATTTCCTTGTCTTTTGTATTTTTTTTGTCAGACTTTCCCTTTTTAGATAATGAATTAATTTATGTAACCTCTGAGTGTCCTGAACTGGTGGGAAGCAAGTTGGGAGGCACTAATTTTTTTGTTAAGTAGGCATATGGTGCTTTCAGGTTGTGGTTAGACATAGAGAGTACAAGAAAAACTTGTTACTAATAAAGCTGTTAAGTAGGTACCAATGGACTGGGCTGATTGCTAAGAACGGATCTTGCAGTCATAAAGCAGTTTAGAGCCTGAAGCACTTGGGCCAGAGCACTAATTATTATACATTTTAGGTCTATTGTCTTGACTCTAGGAAATGTATTATTTTTAGTGATTTTCATTACATGTTGGATTTAAAAATAGACTGAGTTACAACCGGTCGTTGTTCTGCTGGGATGAATTATAGTTTGTTGAAGCAACTGCTTATTTTGTCTTGTCCCATGGCATTATGTGAAGCCAGACAATAAAAAAAGGAAATATGAGTGGCATTAACCTTTTGAAGTAGAAGGAAAAAGGAGCCTTAATGAAATAGAGCAATCAGGCAATTATATTGCAGCTCTTAGTTATCATATAAAAAAGGAAACTGTGTCCTATATCATTTAACCCTTTACCTTCTGCTGTGGAGGTGAGGTATATGCAATAGACAAACAGGCATTTTTTTCTGATGAGTAATTGATTGGGGCTAATTAAGAGGTGCTAGAAAGAGATATATTATTTAGGGATGCACAAAGGAGCAGAGTCAAGTTGGTGCTGTGTGTCTTAATATCTGCAGTCCTTTCTGTCTGATAATGCAGCCCTGAGTTATAAAAAATGACTTTTTCACAAATTTCCCTGCCCTGTTCTTCCTTCTTTTCCTAAAGAAAGGTAAGACACTTGCTAATAGGGACGGTACTGTTGTCTGTCTACAATTACTTGATTTTGAGTTTTTCATTCCATCTGGGTGGTATTTTAAAGACCCAAGTGTTTTTCAAGTATGTTAAGAATACAAGCTCCAAAATAGGTCCCACAGGCATTTAAAAAAAAAAAAATCCTCCCACTTCTTTTGCTGAGGGCATGATCAGATGAACAGCTCTGAAAAGTGCTGAGCCAAACGAAGCTATCTCCCTGCTGGGCCTTCCCACCCTGCTCTCTGTGAAGGTTGTCTCCAATTTGGTTTTGCAGCTTTAACCATTTGTTTGATTACTTCTCACCCAGTTCAGCAAGGAACCTGAATTAAAAAGCAAAACCACCCCCCCTTTGACTTATTATTTTTTAAATGAGGGTTTGCTTTTTTTTTAAGACTCTCTCACTTGACTGAGATAATTTTTCATATCTGTATTACTGAGTGAATCTTGCAAGGTCCCCGGAATAACTGCTTGCCCGTGCCAAAGGACAATCTTATTCTACAGGGATACCTAAAAACCAGGGTGTCTCCTTTTCTTTCTATTGTTGAAGGACCACACCCCCTTTAAACTGTTTTGCAGTTTGAGAATTAGGAGTCTGTAATTCAGAACTTCTTACCTTTTTTTGACTAAATAAAACATCCCTTTGCATTTGACAGCAGTTAAATTGATACCTACTAATGAAACCTCAAGTCAACACTGTTTCAGTGAAGCAAAAATCATTATCTTCTCTGAGTCTCCATCCTCCCATACTCAGGCTAGATGTAATTTCTATTGAGCAGAATGGATCCAGGTTGACTTACTGCCACTGTGGTCTGACTTGTGAGGCAAAACCAATCTCCAGGATGCTGTTCCCATAGTAAGTGCCACAGCCCTGGACTGAACACTGCAACAAGGCTGTATGTCCTAAATCATCTCCTTTTGCAAAAGCCTCTCTTAATCGGATCAGTTTGTATGGTTGGTGTCAATAAACAATAGATGCCCTTCTTGTGCAGAGAATGATTCTTAGTACAGAGACAAAGGAACCATCTTCTGAAGATGCTGAGAGAAAAGGGGCAAGACTTTCACTTCCAGCCTCCATTCCAATAAATCTCCCACAATCAACTCTTTGAAAACAACTTCCTTGGCTGAGGAATGGAAATTGAGCATGAATTTGAGGAGATATCAGTGAATTGATGTACAATGAAGGAGAGTGCCTTGATTTAAGTTGTTGGCCTGACATTTATTTGTAATAAGCAATCGTGCTTCAATTGTCAGCTCTTCTGTTTGGCCTTGGGCCTCAGTTTCATGCCAGAAAAATAAGATGGTGATTATTTCCTTTCCCTGTCTTGTAAACTGTTTGAGACAAGACCCGACTCTCCTGTTAACACAGTGCTTGGCAGGAGAGGTTGCTGATCGGCGCTGGGGCCTTTTGGCGTTTCCTATGGTTCAACTGGAAGTATGTAATTATGTACTTTTAAGGGTAGATACCAGAATAAGGCCCCCTAAATCCCTGTTTAGATATCTTTGATAGATATAAGTTGTTTGGTTTCCTGAGCAGACAAGTGCTCATCTGCAGTTCCTACCGCAAGGACTCTCTTGACTCACCTGAGGTGAATGGAGAAATAGTTTCATTTTCGAGACTCTGCCTACAGCAAGCTCTTCTCACTGGATAAGATTAGGCATCCACCCAAGACCTGTATCCGTGTGTGGATGCATGTTTCATCCATGCTCCTTCTGGATTTGTTCCAATGCAAAAGTTTTCCCTGAACAATCAAAATGCAAATGTACATGCAAATTGTGACAGAATAAAATGGCAAACTCATCTACAGAAGGATCATAATATGTGTCATCTTTGGCATTTCTCTCCCTCTCTCCTCACTGTTTTTGTTTCACCAGTCTATAATTTCCCCATACAATGAGGTTCTCAAAGCCTTGTCAAAACACAAGTAGCAGTCTAGTTTCAGGCTGTTTCACAGTGTTGATTCCTCTCTCAGACAAACATTTCCTCTCCGGAGCACAATCCAGTAGGTATGTGTTTGTGTCTGAGAGCACACCCAACTTTAAGGATGAAGAGATTTCTTGGGAGCACGTAGTAGTACCTCTCCTACCTGTGCCTCACCAGGGCAAGGATGCTGTCTGGTCCCAACCACTTCAATAGATGCATGATAATATTTGAAAGATGACTTGCTCTGCCTAGTTTAACTTTGAAAGTTTACTGTGTAAATTAACACTTGTTAGATAGTTAAATTATGTATTTTTTGCTGTAATGGAAGAGCTGCTGTATGTACCAGCATATACACAATATACGGAAAAGAAATTCCTGTCTGATTTCAAACAGACAGTCCAGAGGACAGAAAGGGAAATCGGTGAACCTGCCTGATTCACTCATGAGTTCTGTGGAAGACCTGAAATTGGGACCCATGTATTCTTTTGGTTCTTAATTCAAATGTCTCACTTTTATCTTCTCTCTCCCTGCCCAAACTGTGTCACTGCAGCTTTTGGGACTGCTGTGAACTGCAGTGGTGTTTGCTGTGACTCTTGATGAGCTTGGCCATATCACAAAGGGACAATTACACCCTGGGCTAGCTGTTCCAGCATGAAATCTCTTCCAAGCCTTCCTCCATCTTAGTTTCCTTATTTCCTCTTCCATTGTTTCCCTGGACATCCTCAAAGAAAGGAATAAAAATAAAATAAGCTTGGGATCTGACTGTGGACCTAATAGCAAACATTTGCTGTTATTGTGTCATTTGCTCTGCTTGTGTCTCTTATCCTTGACCCCACTTGTTTCAGGTTTCCCACTTCCCATGTTGTTTTCTTGACTGTAATTAGGGGGTCTCTTGCAATCAGGTCTGGATTTCTGCATAAATGTTCCTGGCTCTTCAGTGACTGGGAGTCTCTTTGTGCTTTGTGGACAGACCTCACCAGACATGACTCAGCAGAGAAGCAAATTTGATTCTTTATTCCCTGATAGGAATCATCAATATGTGCTTTTGTGATACATCTTGGTTATCAGGCCTATAAGTGCCTTTATAATAGGTAGGAAGTGAAAGCCATTTGTGGTCTGGGAACACTATTGCTATTTTCGCAGCAATCTGAGAAGCTGCCTGGATCTGCAGCACCCAGGCAAAAAAAATGCCTGTGGTTAAAACGTGGGTTTGCCTAACCTGTCTGTGTTTGAATACCTTCAGAAGATAAATACTATGGAACATCTTTCTTCCTATTATATTCCCTTGGTATTAGTGCTATTTTTTATTAAGAGGGAATGTTTTTTTAATTTGACCAGAGATTTTCTCATGGGAGTTTGCATTACAGTAATGCAGTTTAGGTATCTTTCAGATGTCTGAAAAATATCACTTTAAAATGTCTTAGATGATTTTTTTTGTAGAACACTTTGGGAATTAAAAAATCTAAACCTGTTTTTACTGCTGATTATTTACTTGAGGATCTTAGAGCATTTTCTTTGTCAAACCTTCTGTCTGAAGCTTATAAAAGTGAATATAATTGCTTGTTCCTGATGCTACATCAGTCTCAAAGCTACCTCAGTATCTGGTAAAAGAACACTTGGATCTTCAGTTGTTATGAGTAGGATGAATCAAGATGAGACACTACTATCTTTAAAATCAAAAGGAGGTAGCCAACTCCCAAAGTCTCTATGAGGATGACAGCTTTCTGTCTGTTTTCTGAAAACAGGAAAGAAAGAAACCTAACCTTTTATTAATACTTTATTTATACATAAGGGACACAGACAAATATTTCTGCATTTTCTGTACACAAATACATGAAACACACTGCACTAATTACACCAGTCAGATGCTGGTTGTAGGACAGTTAATTGATTTTCAGAATATCTCAATCAACACAGGCAGTAAGACACATGTCCAAGGATTTGAAGAGTCAGCAGTAATAGATGTCTGTGAATTCTCTGTTGCAAAGTAAACCTTTATTTTCACTACAGCGTGTTTTATAGTGCAATAAAAAAGAAGGAAGTCAATAGCTATATCTAATATAACTGTAGCTGAAAAGATACTTTACTGATTCAATATTGCTTGAAGGGCAGTGTAATATAGGTATTTGACCTTAACCAAGGGCTCACATGCAGGTATTGGGTTCAGGCTGAATTGTTGATGAAAGAAACAGAGCCCAGTTCAGACCAACAACATGTTAAAAGGAGCTAGATTTCATGTTATTTAAAAAAAAAAAAAAGCTGTCTACAAAGTCTTTTCTGCCTTTAATCCTGCTTAGGCCCACCTACTCCTAAATACATAATATAGAGATATATTTTTTTAACGAGAAAATTTGTTGCTTTTTGGTAAAATTCAGCCTTAGGTGTAGTTGGTCTTTCAGTTTTTTTCTTTTGCTATTATACTAGTTAGTTTTTCACTAATGAGAAAAATACTTTTTCATCATCTGTTTAGATTAACAAAGACAGGAGAGAAAAAAAGAAAAAGAAAAAATGAGGAGAAATGTCTGTACATGTCATTATGACAAAATCTTTTCTCCTGAGTTCTGATACATGGATATTCCACATCTCAAACGCAGTGAAATTGCTATTGGAATTGCTAGGATCACTCGTGGTGCATAAACACAGGCATTTTGCAGGACTAATACCTGATTCATGAGGTCTTCTAGTATCACTCAAAGTTCATCAATGCCTTTACTATGACAAATCAGAATTGCATTTCTGCCACTATTGCTATGTTTTGGAGGAGAAAGAATAAAGTTATCTAGGATTTGCAGGTGCAACAGCATAGGTTTTCAAGTGAAACTAAACCCTTTCTTGAAGTAGTCCCTGTAGTATTTCCAGACAGGTGTAAACTTGCTCTGACTGTACTGTTAACAAAGTGGACCTGTAGGTCTCCTTGTCATGTTTCTGAAACTGAGCTAAGTCGTCTGAGAGTCTGCATACACTGACTGTGCACCGAGTTAATGCATCCAGGACTCAGCTTGTACCTTTGGCAGACCAGGCTTATATCTGCCTGTAAACAGCTGAAGAGTTATCCCTTGAATGTTTTCCTGAAGTTTCCTAGTGTCAACGGCAATCAAGAACATTTTAAAGCTGTCCATGATGTTCCCATTGATTTCAGAAATAATGAATTTAAGTGAGGGCTAAACCCCAAATTAAATGGCACCTCCATGTTCAACACCGAAACAATTCCAGTTCTGGGAATGCAGTCTGAGACTTCGTGTTCCCAGTCTGAACTCACCTGAAAGGTAGCTCCTGACTGGGTTTTACTGACTTAAGATCTTAGGCAGTACTTAAACTAATCACTTCAACAAGTGTATAAAAGCTCAGGTAAAGAGAAATCTTAGCCTGAATCTGACCTATGGAAAAGACTTACTGACTCCAAGTAGTGATATCTCAGCAAAATATCCTGAGTATCTGCTACCAAGTTTGTTCAGAGTTTAGGTGTTTCACTTTGTTTTGTCTTTCTGGTCATTCCTTCCATTCAGTTTGATGCAGTTTTTCAGACTAATATATGTTGTCCTGATGCTGCTCAGCTAAGAACTTTCCACATTCTCTCTGAGTCAAAACTTTTTTAAAGAATAGTGTCTTGGAAAATAAATCCTTTAAAACTGGACAAATAACTTATTTTTTTTAATGATTCTAATAATAAAACATTGTCTTGGAGGGTCCGGCTGTTGCCACTGATTGGTAACAGTGGCTATGAAGATTACACATGTGTTTCAGTGACCTCAGTGACTTTCTGGTTCAAAGCTTTCAGTGTAGGGTCACCAACAAATTCAACAAAGCATCCTGAAAAGGTACCTGCTGTTTCTGGCACATCTCAGCAATTTTTTAGATCTTCTATTGCCTTCCAGAATCTGCAGACATGGTGATAAAGCAAGATTGTTTTCCTGAGGAGCTTTTTGCTACATGGAGAAGTTTGCTTTTGGGAGAAGGCAGCAGAAATGTCTTATTACCCTCAGAAACTGATTATTTAGGAGTAAAATTAGGAAATGATTAGTCAAAGTACAAGTCTTTTGTAAAAAAGTTGTTGAATGGACTTCTAGAGAAGAGAGTCGAGGATTTACCATAATTTGAGATAAACTGAGGTATTTCAACCCTTCTGGGCAACTGTCTCAGGCTTTTTGTATACACATGTGGATGTTCCTGTATATATCAGTGCCTTGATCTGACATTGACTCTGAGTGTGGGCTCAGTGCTAGAAAGTGGTGTGGACCTTTATTTGGAGAAATGAAGGCTGAGAAAGTAAATGCTACCGTGAACAAGAAACTGCAGTAGTGCAAGTGTTGGGTTTTCAAAGAGTGTGGATTAAAACAAGAGCAGTGAGTGTGGAGTGTTGCCTTTTTCAATAGATTGTGATACAAGGTTGAATTGTGAGGGTGTTTTTTTGCATTGAGGAGAGACTCATCATCCCCTCTAGAAAAGCAAAAGGTTCTTAGCCATGGACCAGTTTGAATTGAAGACCAAAAATCGTTCCTCAGCTCTGTTGTGCCTCTGTGTGTGTGACTGTGGTATTTTTGCTTCTTGATAATGTCGCCTCAGGCTCTGTCTCCATGGGTTTTCAGCCTGAAATACTGGTTCCTTGATGGTCTTCCTCAGAAAGCTGTAAAGCCAGAAACACAACTGGCAATTATATTGTAAGCTTATGTATTTAAAATTAATAAAGCACAATAAGATCTATTATTTATCCAGTTGGCCAAATTATTCCTTGGTATAACTATTTGATGATTGTGTTACATGTAATGGTTCCATATAGAAAGGCCTAATAATTAGCCCTAAATGTTAGAGGGCTATCACAAAGTAGAGCATCAGCAAAGATTTGGGGACTGGAATCAGATGGTTGTCAAGGTTCCTTTCAACCCAAACCAATCCATGATTCTACTATTATTTCAACAGAAGGCTAAATCAGCCTTTAGAAATGTGCTTACCTGACTTTTGTCTGTGCTGTAGTATTACCCAATAATGATGCAGAAAGAAGTAAGGTGCCTGCAAACTGTGTGATATTGTGGGCTGTATGTGGCCCACAGGTGAGAAATTTATTGTCATTTACAGACTCAAGGCTACAGGTCACACATATTGTCTGTTGGATCACTAAGTACTTCATTCCTTATTAGTTGAAGTTATTAATGCTGTGTTTACTCTTTGGAAATTGCAGATGGAACACATCTGTGAAGTGCAATTCAATTCACAGGGCAGGCTACAAACTCAGGGTGGCCTCCAGTTGTGGAAAAGCCATCAGGTGAATGGAGACGCTTTTGCCCAGAGGAAGCCACAGATTTCTCATAGGGCATCCTGTTAACAGTGGGATCTGCCTTCATGTGTTGGGGTGGAGGATCAAACACTGGGCTGCCTTGGGAGGTCTCTTGATAGGAACATCTTCTAGAGGGAGAACAATATATGTTCATTTTATATACCTCAAGTTGAGGTTCCTATGTTTTTGTGGTAATTTTGGATATAAATCTCTCAGTGCTCATGCTGATAGAAGTTAGTTTTAGAGTTAAAGAAGCTTCTTGATTCAAGGGCTTGTGTTGAGAGCTGCTAAAGTTATAGAAGATTCAACTCCTAGTTTAATCTACTCTTTTCAATTAATCATCTTCTGAAAACATGTCATAGGATGTTCAGGAGCGTTTGTGTGACTTAGAAACTGGATTTACTGAGGGAATTTTAATCTACCTGTTAATTTTTCACAGAACAGAAAGATGTAAAGGAAAAAAAAAACTTCTGAAATTTTCAGAAAATGAAAAGAAATCCCAGACAACAGAGCATTTCACACAAATATTTGCAATGGCTTTTGGTCAAAACATCTGGAGACTAAATTTTGAGCTGACCAGGAAAATGCTGTTCTGGGTGTATTACTTTTCTATATGTGACAGCACTAATCCTCTAATCCTGTATGAAGACAAATAGTCCTGTAGAAGGCTCTGGCTTGGGAAAGGTACAGAAACAACCTGATATTTCTGAGAACAAGCAAGTAAGGATCATGTATTTGCAGAACTGCAGTACATAAGCAAGGTGTTTTCAGAAACCCATGAAGTCTGTGGCACATGTTGTGTCCCAGTACTCTCAAAATGAAAGTGAAATGTTATCAAAAGATCTTGCCCTGGGACATATCCTGAATCTTTTTGGACTTTGGGAGACATAAGCCAGCATGCTATTATTGCTGCTTCCTTTATGCAGGAAAAAACACAAGAAGCAGGTTCTCTTTGTCTTTCACGTCTTGCATCTCAGAGGTAAAGCCATGTAGGACGTCAAAGAGTTTTCAAAGTCTGATAATTCTGTAAATGTGAATATCTGTAACAAGTATGGGCAAAAATATTTACCCCCCCATACCCAAGTATATTATTGATCTTTTTCTTATTTACCAGATTTTATTGGTGAAATCAAGCTTGGTTGGAATTCAGAAGGTGAATACACATTTCACAAATATTAGGAGATTCTGTAAAGTTACATCAGGCTTGTCCACAGCAGATCAGTGCCTGTGGTCTATTTTTTATAAATACAGTACATTAATTGTTTCCAGAAAGCCTGAGGATGTGTTAAGTGTTTGAAATGCTGAGAAGAGTATGAAGTGAATGTTGTTGGAGGTATCTTGAGAGCACAAATGAAGCTTTAATACTGGTACAGCTTCTCTGACTATACCTCAAAGTCAGGATGAGTTCCTAATGAGAATGGTTTTGCAAAAATAGTGCAAATAAAGAGCATAACTGCCAGTAAATCTGAACAACCAGGTACGGTGTCAATACAATGAAGAGCAATGAATGCAAGTAATTTCTGCAGCATGAGGACTGTCTTGGGAAAGTGTAGGTCTTGGAAAGACTTATGAGTCATATTAGATCATAAGCTGAACATGAGCTACAGCCACTTCACCAGAAATGCTAATACAGAATTGCAATGTCTTGGTGTGGAGAGTGTCTCTTACCTCTCCACTTGAGTGGTGCAGCATCCACAGCAATGCTGTGTCCAGCGCTGTATTTCAGGAATGACTGATAAATTAGAATAGAATGGAATAGAATCAGCCAGGTTGGAAAGGACCTCTGAGGTCATCAGGTCCAACCCTTGATCCAACACCGCCGTGGTTGCTAGACCGCGGCACTAAGTGCCACATCCAGTCTCATCCTAAAAAGCTCCAGGGACAGTGAATCCACCACCTCTCTGGGCAGCCCATTCCAATGTCTGATAACTGATTACTCTCTCTATAAAAAATTTCTTCCTAATATCCAATCTAAACCTCCCCTGGAACAGCTTAAGACCGTGCCCTCTTGTCTTACTGCTAATTGCCTGGGAGAAGAGACCAACCCCCACCTGGCTACAACCTCATTTCAGGAAGTTGTAGAGAGTGATGAGGTCTCCCCTGAGCCTCCTCTTCTCCAGGCTAAACGACCCCATCTCTCTCAACCTCTCCTTATAGGACTTGTTCTCAAGTCCCTTCACTAGCCTTGTTGCTCTTCTCTGGACCTGCTCCAGCACCTCGATATCCTTCCTGAACTGAGGGGCTCAGAACTGGACACAGCACTCCAGGTGTGGCCTCACCAGTGCTGAGTACAGGGGAAGAATCACTTCCCTGGTCCTGCTGGCCACACTGTTCCTGATCCAGGCCAGGATACCATTGGCCTTCTTGGCCACCTGGGCACACTACTGGCTCCTGTTCAGCTTCTTGTCAATCCAAACTCCCAGGTCCCTTTCTGCCTGGCTGCTCTCCAACCACTCTGTACCCAGCCTGTAGTGCTGCATGGGGTTGTTGTGACCAAAGTGCAGGACCCGGCACTTGGCCTTGTTGAACTTCATCCCGTTGGAATCAGCCCAACTCTCCAACCTATCCAGGTCCCTCTGCAGAGCCCTCCTGCCTTCCAGTTGATTGACACTCCCCCTCAGCTTGGTGTCATCTGCAAATTCGCTGATGATGGACTCAATCCCCTCATCCAGATCATTGATAAAGATATTAAGCAGAACTGGACCCAACACTGATCCCTGGGGGACACCACTAGTGACTGACTGCCAACTGGATGCAGCCCCATTCACCAGCACTCTCTGGGCCTGGCCCTCCAGCCAGTTCCTAACCCAGCACAGGGTGCCCCTGTCCAAGCCATGGGCTGCTGGCTTTTCCAGGAGTGTGCCATGGGAGACAGTGTCAAAGGTTTTGCTGAAGTCCAGGTAGACACATCCACAGCCTTCCCCTCATCCACCAGGCAGGTCACCTGATCATAAAAGGAGATCAGGTTGGTCAGACAGGACCTGCCCTTCCTAAACCTGTGTTGGCTGGGTCTGATCCCTTGTTTAGCTAGTAATCTAAACTTACTAGCTAGTAAGCTAAACTTCTAGTAAGTGTTCAAAGAAAACTGAGAAGCTTTGGGGAACCATGAAACTTAGTGGAAAGATTTAAGGAGTGCAGACAGATTAACTTCTTGAGGTCTTTAAGGGTGATTTTGCTGTTCTATGAGTACCTACTTGGAGAGCAGGAACATGATTATAGAGAGTTCTTTAGTTTGACAGAAAAAGTTACATAAGATTGAACAAGTGGTAGTTGAAGTAAGGTATAATTGGACTACAAATATGGCAATTGAAACCAAGGTAACATTAAGCGACTCCTTGACGTAGAAGTGCAAAATTCCAGGTCAATATGGGGAGATGTTAAGGAGATTTGTGCTGTAGCAGGTGATCTCAGGTTGTCTTTCATATGTGAACCGCTGAGGATTTCCCAAGGGTAATAATAGAATCAGAGAACAGTTTAAATTGGTAGGGACCTTAAAAATACTTTAGTTCCAATCCCCGTGCAGTGGGTAGGGGCACCTTCCACTAGATCAGGTTCTTAAGGCCCTATCTAACATGGCCCGCTTCCAAAGGTAGGCCATGATACACTTTTGTACAGTGTATTTAAAACCCTTTTCTAATGGTAAGTTTTGTACTTTCTGTGGACTACAAAATGAAAAACTACCATTCAATCCTAAATTAGGGGCTTGAAGCAGGAATTAGCCAAGCAAGTCCTGCAGTCTGTGGTGTACAATGTTCAGGCTAAGTGACTGATGTGGGTTTCCTCTAGTTTTATGATCTAGGAATGTCAGCCCAAAACGTAGCTCCACCTGAAGGACATTGATGCATTAGCCCTTACTCAGCTATTGCTCCCTGTCCTGCAAAACCCTGATGTGCAGAAGATGACTAATGGGTTTAACCATATTGCTTACAAGTTTTATAGCACTGGCACCTGAAGCCAAATCCCTTCTGCTACTACTCTGGTTTAGTGGTTTTCATTGTCTCTGTTTTCTCTGTTGTGTTCACACACAAAAATGAGAGAGAAAGGTGCCAAGATAGGCTTTTAATTAATTTAAAATATCCTGGATCCCGAAAGCTGAGTGGGCAACGGATTGCAATACTGGCAGATCTGTTCTGTAGAGGCACTTATTCTCAGCTCCATGCCATTCTTTCCTGGTAAAAGCATGAAGAGAATTGGGTGGTCAGTCCAGAGAAAAGTAATTTTGTGGTTCTTCTTTCCTTTCCTTTCCTTTCCTTTCCTTTCCTTTCCTTTCCTTTCCTTTCCTTTCCTTTCCTTTCCTTTCCTTTCCTTTCCTTTCCTTTCCTTTCCTTTCCTTTCCTTTCCTTTCCTTTCCTTTCCTTTCCTTTCCTTTCCTTTCCTTTCCTTTCCTTTCCTT